>NW_023648953.1:0-6586 GCF_015228065.2 Penaeus monodon | reverse complement strand
TAATAATAAAAAAAAAATAATAATAATAATAAAATAATAAAATAATAATGATAATGATAAATGATGAAAAAAATGAAAATAAAATAAAATAATAAAAAAATAATAATAATAATAATAATAATAAAAATAATGATAATGATAATAATAATAATAATAATAATAATAATAATAATAAAAAATAATAATAATAATAATAATAATAATAATAAAAATAAAAAGGGAAAAATAATGAAATAATAAAATAAAATAAAAAAAAAAATGACGGCCTTTTTTGAAAGGACAGGACTGTTGGAGGAATTGGGGAAAATATAGATGTTGATAGATAAAATTCAAAGTCGTAAGAGAGAGGAATTTTGTTTTAAAGAGCTTTTGAATCTTTTTTATAAGTAATTTTAAAAAGCAGTATTTTGGCGGAGTGAACGTGCATTTGGATAGAAAAGATTTGATAAAACACTCTGGCAAATTTTATAAAGAGAGACATCTCCAATTTCCTTTTTTTTAAAAAGAGAAAAAAATTTATAATATAAAATATATATTAATTTATATATATTATATATATATTTTAATAATTATTATATATATATATATATATATATAATATATAAATATATATTTTATAATAATAAAATATATATATAAAATTTATATATATATATATTATTATATATAATATATATAATAATATATATATATATATAATATATATATATATATTCTTTTTTAAACGGTAGTTTGTCTGACCCGCCGTGGTCACAGCAATATAATTGTAGTTTTCATGTTGTGAGCTCTTGGAGTGAGTCATGGTAGGGCCACATTTCCCTTTCACGAAGGTCCCGGGCACCTTTTTTTTTTTTTTTAGGAATCATTCTCTCTATTTTATCCGGGGTTTGGGACCAGCATGGGCTTTGGGGTGGCTTGGCACCCAGTGACTAGGTAGGGATTCGATGAAGTTTCCCTTGCCCAAGGGAACAACGCGCCGGCCCCGGGGACTCGAACCCCGAAAACCCGATTGCCGTCGTGACAGTGTTTAGTTCGAACTCTAAACCATTCGGCCCCGCGCCTTGACGATCGGGGGTCCAGTTATTGGGCAATTTAGACAAGGGTTTTCCCATTGCCTTCCGTCCGGTGTTTTTTTTTTTTTTTTTTTTATATAAAATATATATATTTTTATATATATATATATATTAACATACAACATAGATATTAAAATTAATATATATATTTTATATATATTTTAATTAAAATAATATATATATATATAATATATATATAAATTTTAAAAAATATATTTTATAATAATAATATATATAAATATATATAATATATATAAAATATATTTTTACTTTTTAAAAAAAAGGGAAATTGGAGATAGCTCTTTCTTATAAGATTTCCCAAGAGTGTTTACAAAATCTTTTTCTACCCAATTTGCAAGTTCACTCGGCCCAAAATACTGCTTTGAAATTATTATAACAAAGATATCAAAGTTTTGAAAAGAAAATTCTTGCTCTTAAGACTTGATTTGATTAGTCAACATCTATATTTCCCAATTCACTCCAACAGACCTGTCTTACATAAAGGCCGATCATTTTATTTTTTATTATAATTATTTTTTATCTTTAGAAAATTTAATTTTTAAAATTTAAAATTTTATTTATATTTTAATTATATTTTTATTATTAATTATTTTTCATATTAATAATAATATTTTTTTAATAATTTTTATTTTTAGTATTATATTATATTTTAAATTAATTTTTGTCTTTAAATTTTTTTTTATTATATTATCAACATATTTTTATTATTATTATTATTATTTTTTATTATTATATTAAACATTTTTTTATCAAATTATTATTTTCATATTTTATTATTTTTTTATTATTATTTTTTTATTTTTATATTATTTTTATTTTATTATTAAAATTAATATTTTTATTAATTACTTATCTTTAATTATTAATATTATAATAAATAAAATAAAAATTTAATTTATTTTTAAATTTAAAATGTTATTATTATTATTTTTATTATTTTTTATATTATTATTATTTTATTATTTTATTATTATTATTATCTTTATTTTTTTATTATTTTATTATTATTTTTTAACTTTTATTTTATTTTTTATTATTTTATATTTTTTATCATTAATCATTTTATTATTATTGTTGTTATTATTACACATCATCATCTTTTGAAATAAAAAAAAAGAGAAAATCATCGGGCCCCTTTCCCTGTTCAAAAAACCTTTTTTCGAAACTTTTTCCCCCGGGAAAAGCTACTTTCCCTTCCCTTGTGTTTAACCCCTCGTGAGGTGAGCATTGCAAGAGGTTGGGGAATGGAAAGGAGGACAGGGAATCAGTGCGATCCCTTTCTCAGTTTTATAATGTTTTTGCAATTAACAATGTAGAAAATGATTGCCGGAGCTAAAAAATAAAAACATGGGCAAAAAAACCAAAATAACAGTATAAATAGACTTTTTTTTTCTTTTTTTGCTACTGTCAAAAAAATAATATCTTTAAAGAAAAAGTATCCCTGTTTACTCGATAAATGAAATAGTTCGGCGAATTTTCCCTATACTATCATAAAAAAAATTTTGTATATAAAAAAATAAGAAAAAATAACACAGATGATGCAAGTATTTTTAACGAAAGTAGCAGAATGTTACCCAAGATTTTAAAGATTGTGAAAAATTTTTTGTTGTAAATAGTGGGACTTCCAACATTTTTCGAATTGTATTTCACAAGACATGGATATTTTATAAATTATAATATAATAAAAAATAAAAAAATATATAAATATATATATAATGTGTACACAAACACACACCAACACAACACACACACACACACCAAAATATAATATATATATATAATATATATAATTATTATATATATAATAATTTTTATATTATATATATATATATAATATATATATATATAATATATATATATATATAGTTGGTGCTGTGGGTGTGTGTTTTTGTCTAAATAAATAGTCTGATATAGGTTTATTTATAATATTATTAAATTTTATATATATTATATATATATATATAAAATATATATATATTTATTTTTTTTTTATAAATATTTTATTAATATAAAAATATATATATATTTATATATATATATATTTATATATAAATTTTTATTTAAATATATATATAATATATTTTTTTTTTAAAATTTATATTAAATTATTGGGGGGTTTTAAAAGTTTATTTTTAAAAATATATAATTTTAATATATTTTATATAAAAAATTATTTTTGTAATATATAATTATTAAAAATAATAATATAATATATATTAAAATTAAAAAACCAAACTATTTTATATATATAATATATAATATTAAAAATAATATATATGATATATATTTAAATATTATATATATATATATATTATATAAAATATAATAATTGTTTTGGTTTTTTTTTTTTTTTTGGGTTTTTATATATAATATATATATATTTTTTATAAATATATATATAATATATACTATATCTAAACATATATTATATATATATATATATATAATAATATTAAAAATAATAAGTTTTGTGGGGTTTGTTTTGTTTTGTGTCCCCCCCCCCCCCCCCCCCCAAAAAATATAATAAAATAAATTAAAATAAAATAGAAATAAAATATAATAATATAAAAATAAAAATATAATATACAAATTTTTATAAAATATATATATTATATATATATAATATATATATATATATAAATATTATTAATTAAGTATATTGTACCCCTGGGGTCAAAAATATACCCAAAAAAAAAAAAAAAAAAAAAAAAAAAAAAAAAAAAAAAAAAAAAAAAAAAAAAAAAAAAAATATATTATATAATAATAATTTAATAATAAATAAATATTTTAAAAAATAATTTTGATTTATAATATAGATAGGTTTAAATAATATAATAAATATGTGTGTTAATATTTTATTTATATATATATATATTTTATATATATATAATATATATATATATATATATATATATAATATAATTCGGGGCCGGGGGTCAAACTGGGAAAACTTAAGGGAAAAAAAAGGGGAAAAAAAGGGGGGGGAAAAAAAAAAAAAAAAAACCCAATTAAAAATAATCTAAATAAAAAAGAAAATATTTTAAAAATAAACTTTTAAAAAATTGGTAAGTTTTATCCAAATTAAAATGAAAAAAAATTTAATATATGTGTGGGGGAAATAATATTAAAAAAAGTATATAATATATATATATATATATAATATATAAAATATATTATATATAATATAAAATATTTTATTTTTATATAATTAATAGGACCCGTTTTAAAGTTAGAGCTTGGATAGATGTAGGGCCCCTTTTCAAGGTCCGGGTTACCCCCCTTTTTTTTTTTTTTTTCCCTTTACTCATTCCTTTCCTACCCGGGGGCCCGGGGCCCGCCCCCGGGGGGGCCCCGGCCCCCAGCTCCGAAAAAAGGGAAGTCCCCCCAAAAAGGGGGCACCCCGGCCACTCCCCCGGGGAACCCGACCGGGGACAACCCCATCACCCAAAGGGACCCCCCATGAACCCCCAAAAATATATGTTTTGACCCACCCCCCCTCCCACTCCCCCCCCCCCGAAAAAAGGGGGTTATAAAAATTCCCTTGAAAAGGGGCTTTTTTTTTGGTTAATTTTATTGTATTACCTACGAATTGCCCTTTTTTTTTTTTTTTTTTTTTTTTTTTTTTTTTTTTCCCGTGGGGCCTAAGAAACCCGCCTGAGCGGGGCGGGGGTTCCTACGGTGGGGGGAAAGAGGTTTTCGGAGTGCCCCTAAGGAGTTTTTCGGCGAAAAAAGGGCACGCACGATCATGAAAATCCCCGCTGCTGGAAGACGGACAGATTGGGGGACGTTCCCGTCGGCCTTAGGACTAGTGCTTTTTTGCACATGCCCAGAGGCAAGGAGCTCGGGGTAACACTACTTTGACAGTAGGGGTTTGGCTCGAGAGCATTACTTTGAAGCGACCCCGGGAGTTTCCCGGCATTCGAAGTGGAATTTCTCAGGCAGTTTTAGGGTGGTGAAGGAAACAAAAGACTTTACCTTGGCCTTGGACTCGATGAACGAGTCCACCGGCGCCGGCCTGTGCTCGAACCCCCCAATCAGATTGCCGTGTGACAGTCTTGGTCCGACGCTTAACCCCTTCGGCCACCCGGCCCCATTCATATGTAAGTATAATTTATATAGAGAGGTGAAAAATAATGATAGACTATATATAAAATATATAATATAATATAATATATATATATTAATGAAAATGAATAAACAACACACCCCCCAACCACTTTTATTAAATTTTTAAATAATAATATTTTTTTTTAATAAATATATATATATATTCCACTACAACACCCCCCCCACCACACACACCACCCCCCAAATTATTATTATTTTTTAAATTTTATATTATATAATTATTTTAATATATTTAGAGAAAAGAGAGAGAGGAGAGAGGAGAGGAGAGAGAGGAGAGGAGGGGAGAGAGGGGGTGATGTAATATGTTTATGCATTTTAATCAAACCTCTCTTCCTCTCTCTCCCTCCCCCCTTTTTCCCCCCCCCTCTCCTCCCCCTCCCCTCCAAAATAAAAAAAAAATTATATATATAATATATAATTATAAATTATATATTATATAACAATATATGTGTGTATAAATTATAATATATATATAATATATATATATAAATATATAAAATTGGTGTGTGTGTGTGTGGTGTGTGTGTTGGTGGTGGGGTGTGGGTGTGGTGTTTGGGGCGTGTCAACCCTGAAAAAAAAATCCGAAGCCGGAGTCCTGAAGTCATTTCGTTTGCTTACGACCCCTTCGGGAAAAATCCTCGCGCCGCGGGGTGCCAACCCCTATCCCTCTCTGCCGTTTCCTTGGATCCAACAGCAGCCGGAGGAGGGAGCCTGCTGAAGGGCGCAGATGTCCCATGTTTTTTCGCCCAAGGCATGACTTTCCATACGGAAGGGGTTTGAGACAATATGCCATAGTCGACACGATGAAGGGGGCCGTCGATATATAGAATGTGTGTGGGGTGTGTGTGTGGTGAATAAAATAAAATATATTAAAATATAAAAATATATAAAAAAATAATATTTTTATAAACATACAACACACACACACACACAAACCCCAACACACACACACAATATATAATTTTAAAATAATAATATATAATATAATAATATATAATATATAATAATATCTGTAGGGTGTTTTTAATATGCATTATATTATTTAATATATATATATTTATATATATATATATTAATAAAATTTTAAAATCGTAAAACATCTTCCCTTTGAAAAAAAAGGAGAAAGGGCCCACAATGCAAAAAGGATTTTTGAAAAGAGTTTTGAAATCCCCCTGGATTCCCTCCTCGGGTTTAAAAGGAAAGGGAGAGGGGGGTCTAAAAAGAGAGCGGAGAGGCAACACGAGAAAAAGTGAAGACGAGAAAGGAAGCGAAGGGCAGACAGTCGGGGGGAGGGGGGACATGTGCAGGGTGGGGGATAGGGGGAGGGGGGGAGGAGCTTTCAGGGGAAAAAAAGGAAAAAAAAA
>NW_023648952.1:0-2500 GCF_015228065.2 Penaeus monodon | reverse complement strand
TGGTTCAAAAGCGGATCAGAAAAATGAACATACTGGATATGGATATCAAGAGAGTTTTATTTGAATGATCCAGTCATCTCGTAACTTTTAGATTTATATGCATGTTTGTTTCTCTCATGAGTCTAGGTAGAAATGCTGATGACAACGAAAATTTGTTCAACTATCAGGCCATCAAGCACCACT
Source organism: Penaeus monodon (assembly GCF_015228065.2). NCBI lineage: Eukaryota > Metazoa > Arthropoda > Malacostraca > Decapoda > Penaeidae > Penaeus > Penaeus monodon. Next base: position 2,317 of record NW_023648952.1, on the reverse strand, counting down.
TCAGACCATCCGCTCCTGGCACAAAGACTCGTCCTCGAACTTGGGAAAGAGGGCGAACTACAGAAGGCGAGACATAAGAGATTATTTGAGGAAGCTTGTGCCAGTAGCGGGTGGTCTGAAGTGGTGTGTGATGTCACACAAACCTCTCACACAGACTCAAAGGCAAGCCTTATCTTTAGGTGGTTTGAAATTCGACACCAGCACCCTTATGAAAGGTATGGCTCACTTTATATAGTCCAACTACTGTAGAAATCTCTGCAATTGAGAAAGGATTCCTACAGGGAGTTGTGACCTGTGCAGTGGCCAGTGCCGGAGGACGCGAGCCTGCCATTCCTGCTAGGGACATTAAAGCCCTACAGGAACTTGGCAGAGATGACTCTATCGTCATTGCTCCCGCCGATAAGGATACCGGTGTCGTAATTATTGATAACACTGATTATGTCACTAAGATGGAATTACTGCTCTCGGATGTCTCTGCTTAAAAGAAAGATAGGATAGGAAACGCGAAGACAAGGTCCCTAGAGTTCAACAAAACAGCAAGGAAGATCCTCAGATGTTCGGAGAAGGGGAAGTCTTTGCTGTACCTGCTCGAGGAGACGCCAAGTACGCCGACGGCGTACGTCAAACCCGTAAGGAAGGACACCCCGTGAGACGAGAACGGGAATGCCCCACACCGGCTAGCAAAGAAGCTTGCAGCACCTCTCTCAACCGCCATAAACTCCATCAGTGGTTGTCATATATCAAACACCACCGATACAATGTACAAACGTCGAGATGAGATGTAAAAAGCTTGTCTGCTTCGACGTCAAGCCGCTCTTTCCCAACGCATCAATCGAAGCTGCAAAATGAACACTGGCAGGAATGGACGAGGGTGAACTACCACTACCGAGAGATGATTACGTCGCACTCATCCGCCTCTGCGTGGAGTCTGTCAAGTTCGAATTCTGAGGACGTGAGTACGAGCAAATTCAAGGACTTGCGATGGGCTCAGCTCTTTCAGCAGTTTGCCCGCTGTTTATATAAACCCTCGAAGCTGACTATTACCGGAACACCGTGTGGAATAATGTAGCCTAGCTTCGTTATGTAGATGACATCCTCGCTGTAGTGCTAACCAGGACAGACCTACGAGACCTCCTCCATAGACTAAATGCAGTGCATCCCTCCATACAGCTCACCGCAGAAGAAGAGAGAGATGAACAGTTTCCTTTCCCCGACATCTCAATCCATAGGAGACCTGACTGTCCAGTGTTCTCCGTGTACAGAAATGATAATGATGATGATAACGATAATAATGATGATAATCGTGATAATAATGATGATAATAACAGGAATTGTGTCCATATATAATAAAAAAGGTAAAAGAAAAAAAATCCCAAAAGTCGAAAAAGCGGCAAACTAAAGATGATTTTATACACTATTTCTCTGCCCATAACAATTGAAGTACAGAAGGCGTGGCCACTAATTTCTTCCTCTGAGCACATGATTCTGCAGCCCGGAGTTCCTAGAGGAGGAAATACAACACATCAATAACACCTTCCAACGCCTCCGTTACCAGATCAAGAGAGGAAGCCACACATAACACAACACACAGAATTATCACCCACGCTCGCAGTTGACAGAACACCTGAAGTCCTTGTTAGGCTGCAGAATGAGGATAGCTACCACTTCTGGCAAGGTAGGAGATATCGTAAGGGAAAAGAGGTCAGACCACTGTAGACCTCTTGGCTAGGTGTACAGCATACCTTACGGTGGCTGTGGGAAGGTATACATAGGTGAGACAGGACGAGGACTCCACGAACAACGAATCGACCAACAACCACATCCCTCCGATGACATGACAAGGTAGCGCCTTCGTCGTTCACGTCGACACCGTCAGCCATCCCCCAGGTGATTCCAGACCTCTATCATAAAACAAGGTCTGCCTCCACGATAAAGGAAGATGGTAGAAGCGACGTTCATCCATTCAACCACCAACTTCACCACCGCAACGGGGAGCCACGAACTAGCCAAGGTCGTTGCACGTATAATTACCGACATGACCTGACCGATCAGTACATGAATATATACTTCTATGTATCTCTTGTCTCGCATGCCCTGAAGAAGCAATAAAGCGGAAAGGCCTTCGGCATATTCGTGTTTCCTGTACTTTCCTTCGTTTGTTCTGGTTGCACATACACATACACACACACACCATATATACATATATATGAGTGTGTGTGTATGTGTGTGGGCTTTCATATATATAAATATATAGGCCTATACATACATACATATATATATTACAAAAATATATGTTTTTTTATAAAATTTTTTTATA
>NW_023648951.1:0-2500 GCF_015228065.2 Penaeus monodon | reverse complement strand
TACCAGGACAGTTATCATCTTGATCCACGATTAATAGAACATACTTTTAGTTGAATAAATATGATTATCCTTTAGATATTACCAGGCAGCTTTGGGGGCCAAGGATGAAGTAGCAATTCTAATATCAAGGACCCTTTAAGAGTCTCTAGAATTCCCCCAAAGAATCCCAATCTTCTTTAAAGAAACTTTCCCTTGTTCTGATTTAAGATTATCTCAGGAAAACCCGCAATTTAGTCCTGGAATGCCATATATCGCACTCTCATTAAAATCATACATCTCACTGATCATATATATATTTACAAACCACAGGGCTTTGATACGAGATATCTATTGCAAGTTTTAGAATAGGCTAGTTTCCATAATGGAGTGAATTTTTTTTCTTCTTTTTACTTGGTCCGAGATCTCGAGAGCCCTTAAAAGGGGTCTCGAGATCTCGGGACCAAGTAAAAGAAGAAAAATAATTTCACTCCATTATGGAGAACTAGCCTATTCTAAAAATTGCAATAGATATCTCGTATCAAAAAACCCGTGGTTGTAAATATGATATATGATCAGTGAGATGTATGTTTTTAATGAGAGTGCGATATATGGGATTCCGGGACTAAATTGCAGGTTCCTGAGATAATCTTCAATCAGAACAAGGGAACGTTTCTTCTTAGAAGATGGGGATTTTTTGGGGGAATTCTAGAGACTCTTCAAGGTCCTGATATTAGAATTGCTACTTCATCCCTTTGGCCCCCAAGCTGACCTGGTAATATCTAAAGGATAATCATATTTATTCAACTAAAAGTATGTGTCTATTAATCGTGGATCAAGATGATAACTGTCCTGGTATGAAATTTGTGACTGCAAAGCAGCTCATGACGCAGCTGTTATATAGTATGGTAAAAATTAATAAAGTGACATGTCACTTTGCTGCTTCTACAACAAAGTTTGATCTTTGCCTCAGTTCTAGTCCTCCCTCTATTAAAGCATTTTAATTTCTATAAAGCCTACCACTAAAAGATTAGCTTGTTCTTCTGTGGACGTTCCAGAAGAATCCTGTATCTGTTGAGAAGCTGCCCAACAGAACCAGACGAGGAGTGAATGGCATACAGAAGACATCCCGTCCCCGAAGAAAGCCTTTACGGACGTCAGGTGTGGCTCTGCATGAAGGACCCCCAATAGTGCCAACACTGCTTGTCCACCCACTAGCCTCTACCAGTGCTGTGCAGAATGTCCCTGCAACAAAGACTCCTCTTTTACCCGTGCGAGGGAATTCTGAGCTGGCAAAGAAGACCTGTGGAAAGGAATTCCAAAAGACTAACAACAAAAAAACAAACGAAAAGGTAATTTTCTTGTTTAGTCCTTCCTTGCTGTCTCCTATTACCTTTCCTTGTTCCATATCGGTTTGTTATTATTATTATTGATCCCATACACTTTATCCAAGATTCAGTTCTAGAACACAAATCCGAAAATCTGCGACGTTGATTTTATGACCGCGTTTTTGAAGCGTCAGTGATACCCTCCCCCTTGCCTGCTGCCAGTAAAGAGGTTGGAGTCGCCGGCAGCCGTCTCGGCGCTCGCCCCGCCTGCGCGACCTGGCGGGCCAGAGTGCCCTCGTGTTCGCGATCCGCCTCAGCGTTAACTCTCAGCGGCGGATTTGCGTGAGCCTTGAATGGCACAGATTAATAGTGCTCGGGTTCTGGTTCTCACACGTGCGTTTGATAAGTTCTGGTTCTCACTCGTGCGTTTGATAAGTTCTGGTTCTCACACGTGCGTTTGATAAGTTCTGGTTCTCACTCGTGCGTTTGATAAGTTCTGGTTCTCACACGTGCGTTTGATAAGTCCTGGTTCTCACTCGTGCGTTAGATAAGTTAAGTGCTTACGTACATACTTATACAGATAAATTAGCTGGATAGATCGATCGATCTAGACAGGCAAAGAAAGATATAAATACGAAAGTAATAGATAAAGATGTGCATAAAACCCGATACCTACACTGCTAACAATCTCTTGAGAGTAAACTGTGCCACGGACATGGTTAACTTTCACTGAAATTTACATAAAACAACAAGTCAGTAGCACCAATAATCAGCTTCTGCGTGTACTTCGTAACAGGATCTGGATGCTGTGCTCATTAAACGAGACAGAACAGTAACCGGAAAAAAAACAGTAATAGAATATATATATATATATATATATATATGTATACATATATATAAATATATATTTATATATATATGCATATATATATATATATATATATATATATATGAATACATATATATATATATATATATATAATAATATATATATATATATATATATATATATATATTTATATATATATATATATATATATAAATATATAATATATATATATATATATATATATATATATATGAGGCCGCGGTGGCCGAGTGGTTAGAGCGTCGGACTCAAGACTGTCACGACGGCAATCTGAGTCCGAGGGTTCGAGTCACGACGCCGGTGTTCCTGGCAGCACCCATTGCCACCT
>NW_023648950.1:0-6587 GCF_015228065.2 Penaeus monodon | reverse complement strand
TTATTATAAATATAATATATGTATGCACCCACAACCACACGCACACACACAACGCACACACACACACACACCAACTCCACTCACAAACACAATATATTGTTGTGGTGTGTGTGTGTGTTGTGTTGTGTGTGGTGTGTTTTTGTGCGCGCGGGTGTGTTGTTGTGTGTGTGTGGTTGGTGGGTTGTGTGTGTGGTGGTGTGTTTAGATAGACAACTAAATATATATATATATATATATTTTATATATATAATATATATATAAAGAGAGAGAGAGAGAGAGAGGGGAGGAGAGAGAGAAGAAGAGAACAGAGAACAAAGGAGGAGAGGGAGAGAAAAAGGGAGAGGGAGAGAGAACACACACACACACACACCCCAACACAACCACACCACACACACACCACAACACACAACACCAAAAACACAACACAACACACACACATATTTTAAAATTATAATATATAATATTTTTAATTATATATTTATATATTATATTTTGGGTTGGGGGGGTGGTTTGTAAAAAACACACACAACTTAAAATTTAAAAGAAATTTTATATATAATATTTTAAATATATAATATTTTAAAAATAATATATATAATATATATATTTTTAATATATATATAATATATAAAATTTATATTATATTTATATAATATTATAATATATTATATATATATAACAATATGTAATATATATTTATATAATATATTTTATAAAAAATATTTTTAAAATAATAAAATTAAAATATTTATATATATATTTATATAAAATTTAATATAATTATATATATTATAGGAATAATATTGGGGGAAATATTTTAATATATAAAATATATATATATATAATATATATATATAATAATTTTAATATATATTTATAATCCTAAAATTATATTGTGGTGTGTGTGTGTGGTAATATAAATATATATAATTAATAAAATTATAAATAAAAGATATAATAATATATATTATAATATTATAATAATATATAATTATTATATTAATATATATATTAATCCGTATATATATATTTATATATATAATATATAATTATTATATTAATATAAAATTATAAATAAATTAATGTTTTTTGAATATATAAAAATCAAATATTATATATATAAATATATATATAAATATATAAATATATATATATATATAAAATTAAAATATATGCATTATATATATATAAATAAATAATATATATATATATATTATATATATATATACAAAATTCATTAGAAAAATTTATATATTATATATATAATATATATATTAAATATATATTAATATAATATATAATTGTATTATATATTGTGTGTTATATTATATTTTATATTTTTTATATTATATTATATATATGAAAATTTATATATTATAATATTATTTAAAAATATATATAAATATATATTATTATTTTTGTACATGTATACACACACAACCCACCCACACCCACACCCACACAACCAAAAACACACACACACACACCCCAACAACACCAACACACACCCCACCAACAACACACCCACAAAACCACACACACCACACACACACACCACACACACACACACACACACCACACACACACACCCGCCCCACACACTAACAAAACCACACACACACACACACACACACAACAATATATATTATATATAATATTTTATATTATAATAATTTTTAAAAATATAATAAAACCCAACACCACACACACAACACACACACACACACACCACCACACACACAAACAAAACACACAACACACAACACACACCACCCAACCACACACCACACAACATATAATATTATATATAATTATATAAAATTATATAAGATTAATATATATATTTATTTTATTAATATATAATATATTATATTTAATATTATTATACACACACACGCAAACCAACACACACCACACACACTCAAAACACACACACAAAACCACCACCACAACACACACCCCACACACACACATTTTATAATAAATATAAAATAATAGATATAATATATAATATAAAATATATATATAATTTATATTAAATACATTAAAAACCATATATATATATAATATATATTATATAATTTTAATTATATAGTATATATATAAAACAATTTTTTGGAATATATTTAAATAGTATTATAAAAATAATATATATATATATAAATATATATATAAATATATATATTTATATATTATAAATATATATTTTTAAATAATGGTTGTGGTGTGTGGTGTGTGTGTGTGTGGTTGTGTGTGGGTGGTTGTGTGTGCAGTATTAAATAACATATTTTTATATATTAATATAAATAGATAATATATATATAATTTTAATAAATATATAAAAATATATATATATCCCCCTTCTTCTAAACTATTTTTACCTTCCCTACTACAGAAGGACCAAGTTTTTGAGCCCCGGAGGGGGGCCCCACAGGCGTGGAGAGGTTGACGAGGGGGGCGAGGGGTCCCGAGGGCCCGGCGAAAAAATGACTACCTTTTCCTGAAAAAAATGGAGGGTCGAGAACAACCCCGGGCCTTTATTTGAACTTGGCGTTTTTATTTTTACCCTTTTTTGTTTTTACGGGGGCATTAATGCAAAGGCAAGGTTTTGGGGCAGGTTTGGTTCCTTTTGTGTGTTTGTGTGTGGGGTGTGGGGGGTGTGTGTGTGTGTGTTGTGTGTGCTTGGTTGCTTGTGCGCGTGATGTTGAACGCGGTAAGTTAGTGCTGTGGTGTTTGTATGTGGGGGGGTTTTTTGGTGGGGATAAGTTGAAAACGGGTTGTATCTACGGTTTAGAGAGATACAGTGAGTGAAAGAGACAACCATAAAAAAGATATTTTGGATAGGGAATGGAAGAAAATGTAGCGTGTAGTGGTCGATTTTTAGCTTTCTTGATAAAACTTTACGTTTGCATGAGTGTGTTATGTGTGTGGGGGTTTTTGGTGTGGGGTTTGTGTGTGTGTGCATCTGTTAATGTTGTATGTATATTTTTGGGTATGATGTTAGTATGTATGTGTGAGTATGCAAGAGAGTCATGCGGTCCTTCATCCCACCAGATTCGAAGTTTGTTTACGTGGCTCCCTGACCGGATATTGAACTGACGGATTGCTCCCCGCCCTTCATTCCTCTTCCCCAAAACCCACTCCTGCCCTTTCCTCTCCCCTTTTCTTCTCCTTCCCCTCCACCTAAATTCCCACTCTTTTGCTTCTCCCTTTCCCTTCCCTTCCCCCTCACTCGCCCTCCCTACCTCCTCCCTGAAACTCCCGCTCCAGCCCTTCCCTTTCCCCTTCTCTCCCTCCCCTTCCACTTCCAACTCCTCTAAAACCCCACTCCAACCCTTTATATACATCGCCCTCCGCTTCCCCTGACACCATTATTCTCCCTTCCCCCTTCTCCTTTCTTCCCTCTTACCCTCCCCTTCCCCTTCCCCTTTCATTCTTCCTTTCTTTCCCCTCATCTCCCTCCCCCATCTCTCACTCTCTTTTCATTTTTTCTCACTCTCTTTTATCGCGTGAATAATTTTGTTCACAGTGAATCTGGAACATGCTAATTTGCCTGTCACTTTGGGTCCGCGAGAAGGCGGTTCGAGCCGCGTCGGCGGCGGATATTGGCGACGGGAGAGAGCGCGGTGTGCGTTTGCACTCTTCGGGATTCAAACCCACTTTTCAGTTTTTCGTCGCGGTCGATAGCCGCGCCCTTTGATTGGCTGATGTGTTTTTCTGTCTTGCATTTTTCTCTCAAGTTATTCGCCTAAGGGGATATTTTCTATGCGGACACACACATTCAATATGTATGCATACCTCTCTACACACACACACACATATACAATACACGCACAACACACAAACACACACACACACACACACACACACACACACACACACACACACACACACCACAACACACATATATATATATATATATATATATATATATATATATATATATATATACATATATATATATATATATATATATATATATATATATATATATATATATATATATATATGTGTGTGTATATATATATGTATATACATAGAGAGAGAGAGAAAAAGAGAGAGATAAATAAAAATTTTAAATCCCCACTAACAATAAAAAAAATTTAAAAAACCCAAACCATGGTTTTTATGTATATATATGAATTATATTTATATATAAATATATATAATAATATATATAATTATATATAAACAATAAAAATTAAAATATAATATATAATAATATATATAGTATTTTTATTATATATAGAATTATACAATATATATAAATTAACATATATATGTGTGTGTGGTGGTGTTTGTGTGGGGTGTGTGCCCATGTGGTGGTAGAAGGTAGCCAAACAAAAAACCACCCAAAAAAACAAAACAAACAAAAACAAAACAAAACAAATTAAATAAAAAATATAAACAATAATATACCCACATAAAGGTGACACACACACACAAAAACCCACCACATACACACAACACACCACACCACACACCAAACCACACAACCCACACACAAAACCTATATATTATATTATATATATATTTAATAAAAATAACATAAAATCAACAACCCCACACCCCCATCACACCCACCACACACCACACACACACACACACCACCCACAACACCAACACACACACACACACACCACACACACACACACACACACAAAAACAAACCCAAACACACACACACACAATATTAAGATAATATAAAATTTTAAAATATATAAAATTATTAGATATATTATAAAATATTTTTAATATTTTCCATACATTGGGGGTAAAAAATTATAATATATATTAATAATATATAATATATAAAAAAAATATATCAAATAATATAACACACCACCCCCACACAAAACCAAAAACACACACAACACACACCACACAAACCACAAATATATATATATATATATTTAAAATATTTTATAATATATAAAAAATATATATATATTGTTTAATATATACCCATACACGTGGGTATTAATATATATATAAATAATAATATTATTATAGATATAGATTAAAAATATATAATAATATAATAATTATGATATATTATTAATATTATATATATTATATTATATATTAATAATATAAAAATTATTATAGGGGGTTTTTGTGGGTGGTTTGGGGTGGTGGGCGTGTGTGGGTGGTGTGTGTGTGGGGGGGGGGGTGTCATATTTTTAAATATAATATAAAAATATAATATTTTTTATAATATATATATATAGTATTATAAAATATTAAAAAAATATATTATATAATTTTATATAATAAATATATACACAAATAATATAATAATAAACAATAATAATAAATGTAAAAATTTATAATAGGGTATATATAATATATTTATTATATATAAAATATATTTATATATATATAATGATAATAATAATGATATATTTTTAAAATTTATAATATATATATTATTATAAAATATTTTTAATTATTTAAAATTCTAATTAATATATTATTTTTTATATAATTATTAATATATTATATATATTTTTGGGGTTATATAAAACATATTATATATAAATATAATAAAAATTTATATATATATATATATATATATATATATGTATGTTATTAAATAATATATAATAATATATATAATTATATTATATATTATATATAATAATCCTATGTGGGTTGTGTAATTTTTAAATTTTATATATTATATATTTTTAAATATATAATTTTAATATATTGTATATATATATCGCGTTTTTTCGACTATAAAAATAATATTTTGACAAATTTGCTGCAATTTTAAATTTTAAATTCTAATAAAAATAACAAAAATTTTTTACCTTGTATCGCCCCACCGGGGTTTTGGGGATAAAGGGATCCAAAAAAAATTTTGGGGTATAAAAAAAGATTAAGAATTTCTTTTTTTTATATCTAATAATAAAACCCGTGCTATTACAATAGGTTTAATAAAGCACAAAAAATTAAAAAAAAAAACTTTATTATTCTTTTACAAAAATAAATTTTTGATTTTTAAAACTTTACGCCCCCCTTTCCCCACCTATTAAAATAAATAGTAATCATGAAAAAAATTTGCAAAAATAAAAATAAGACTAGATCTCAACATTTAAAACTCCCCCGTTTTTTTCCGTTTTTTTTCTTAGTGAAACCCACATTTTCGTAGACAGTGGACCCTTCCTCATTCCCTTTGGGGGTAATCAGATTTGCCTTTTGATAACCCCGTTGCATACCACGGGCAAAAAAGAAAAAAAGAAGAAGAAAAATAACAATTTTTCCAACTGCAAGGGCTTGGGTAAAAATGGGTGTTACTTCCTCATTTTCCTAAACCCTTTTCTGTTTTTTGGTTTTTGGAGGGAGGGGTGAAACCGTCTTAATTAAAACGTTAAATCTAGGATTCAATATTATGAACTTTTTACCCTACCCCAACTTAAATTTGCAGAAAAAAAAATTTTTTCAACACCCAGCAAATCTGCTGTGGGAGAGCAGAAATTTGTCTGTAAATCAGGGATGGATAAAAAAAGGCGGCCATGGATTCACTAAAACCGGTCGTTCTTGTGAAGGTAAAAACAACGGGAAAATTTTTCCCGTCGCGG
>NW_023648949.1:23864-33432 GCF_015228065.2 Penaeus monodon | reverse complement strand
TAAAATGCTGAGGTTAACTTTCCAGGAAAAGTAAAAACCCAAATATATCACCGGCAAATGTTTTGTTAACATAAAAGGAGCTGGTTTGTGAGTAACAATTTGGCAGCCAAATTAATCAACACGGAATTAAACGAGGCGTTTGCACAGAACGAGGGAAAATATGCACATATACGAAAGTACCGCATAGCATGCGAATGCGATGATAGATCACAGACTTCGTTTTAAATTTTCGTATTTTTTATTTATCAACTATTTACAGCGTTGCACTTCGGTTAAATTTGGAAATCTGTTTATTTGTATTACAATTTTTGCGTCAATTCTTATTCCATAATATACAGGGATCATTGATTACAAACTCCAATCAATGCCAAAAATAAAGGCTTTAGTATTGCATTCGTATAATTTGCGGTAATAGTGGTAACACTGATATACGTACCATATATTATGAACAAATCATATCTGCGTCAGTACAAATAAGATATATATCTGGCTCCAGTAACCTTTGAAGTTTATAGGCAAATTAAGTGAATTTTGACAAATAAACATAAAATATTCGAAAACACTATTCATATTCGGGTTTTCTTGACATTTTCTTCCTGGTGTGATCGCGGGATACAGGTAGGTAGTTTTTTTCAGGATGTTGCCAGCGAGGATCTTTAAATAAAAAAAAATTTCCACGCGGGTTTGCGGTTCACTATAGTTTGAAGAATCAGAAAGTATGTATTTTGAATTTGAAACCTTTAATAGTGAGGTATTGAAAGTTTTTTTCATTCCATTAAAATTTTGCTAAGCTGGGAATGTTTTAAAAAAACCTGGAAAAAAATGTTGCCTTTTCTGTGTCCGTGAACTCTAGAATTCTCCGTATTATTGTATTAGTATTTTCCCTTGCATTGAACTTTACTAATGTTCTGTTGTTTTGTTCGTTTTTTCTGGTATTTTCTTCTGTTTTTTCTCTGTCCTTCTAGATATCAACATAACTTCAGATGAACATTAAAGTCTAGAAAAACGGAATATTGAAAAATAAAAACATTACAATAGAAGAAAATAAACTATTAAAAGCATACAGACTTATACAAAATCTCAAACAAAAAAAAAAAAGATAATTCAGCCTTTCATAATCAGGAAAAAATAAGCTGAAATGTACAAATGAAACGCTGATGTAACTTTGGGCTTTGCTTTTGTCACACACGTTTTGCTGCTAAATCCATACACTCTATAATAACAACATCTATGAAAAACACGTTGCTTGCACAATTCCCTTCCGTTTAATCAGACCCTTTTTGTGAGGGACAGGTCCCCAGAAGACGATAGTGAGGATCAAACTGTTCTTGAAGCAAACAGGTATTAAGCAAAGGTAGTGATTAGGCACCCTGTTTAGAGGTAATGAATAAAGGGGCAGTCTCTCTGTAAGGACTTCCCATTGTACAATCATTGTTAAAGGTTTTTTTGCTACGGAATAAAAAAGTGAAATACAGATAGCAGCTTCTTCCAATTAGACTGCATAGAACGTTATCAAAGGTAGTTTAATGAACAAACTAACGTTCTGATCTTTCACTTTTTCTGGATTATATGCGGATGCGATAAGGGAACTTCCTGTGCATGAAATTTGACACACTTACCTGAAAATATATATGTAAAACACAGAACATGCTATGATATTTCATATAAGATAGATTATTATATTATTATCATCATTATCATTTATATTGTTGTCGTTGTTATTGTTATCACAATAATAGTTATATTACTAAAACATCAGCATCAACATCAACATCAACATCAAACATTCTTGTTATAATAATAATAATAATAATAATAATAATAATTATTATTATTATTATATTATTAGTATTATTATATTATTATTATTATTATTATTTTAGTAGTAGTAATAGTATAATAATAATTATTATTATAGCGGGGCGTAGACCCAGTAGACTCAATGTGTCTGGTTGAGTTCGGGCCTCAACCGAGAATGCAGGTTTTTGTATTATGGAAAAGATTCGTCTGCAGGTAACAGATGTAAGGTTCCAGGCCTACGGCACGCTGGCACCACCCGATTATTAGGTTCGGGAACCGTGTGTGTGGTGTATGGGGGTGTGAATGTTGTATGAAAAAAGGTTGGAAGGAAAGTACAGGATGTATGTGCTGAATGTTGGATGTGTAAGTGTGTAAATGTGAAAAGGGAGATAGCGTAGGCTGAGCGTCTGCGTGGACGTGTTGGAAAAAAAAAAATGCAAGATCATAAAATTCTCCTCTTCCCTTCAGTTGAGCATCCCCTGCTGGAAGTGGGAACCAGGTATAGCAAAGTTATGGTCTGTTCTAGAGTATCAGCTTAATATACTCCGATTCATCTAGCCTTCTTACAGCCTTTCAGGGGTTGCGAGATAGAGTAACCAGCAATGTGCTGTTAAGGAGACCCGAGCCCAAGAAAGTTTCAAGCATTCAGCCTTTTCTGAACCAGAAATTAAGATGTCGTTAATATCATTTGTTATTGACTGGGACCGGGTTTGAAAGCTCTACGATAGTATGATATTTATTTATTGAGCAATCGCACTCATTAGGAGGTCTACAGAATTCAGTCATGGGAAATTTCATAGATACGTACATCACCAATTTGATCACAGCGGGGGTGATGCACGTGAAAAACCACACCAGATATACTCAGAAATGACACAGTGTATTTTCACTCCTAAGTTGGCGTCCCAACTCCATAAGTATTTTTAAACAGAGTGTTAGCACGAACACATACCAATCCCTAATATGAACAAGTTAATCTCCAACCCAAATGGAGATTAACTGTGAAAAAACAAACAAAAGAAAAAAACAACAACAAAAAAACAAAAGCAAAAAAAACTAGTGCTGATAAAACTCTGCATGAAAAACACTTGTGTAAACGATAAAAGAAATATTTAGAAATATCATGTAAGAAACATAATTTATAGTCGAAGGCCAAATAGAATAAAATAACGCCAAAGGATACAACAAGATCACTGACTGCCTGGCACCCACAATGTCGGGCAGGTATCAAGACAAATCAAGATAAAGTAAAGGAAAGTAAAAGTAAAATGGCCCTGAGAGTATTATGGGCGACACTTAACAAATAAACCTTCCTCCCAGGAGGGAAGGAAACTAAGTATTGACTTAGTTTAAAATCAAGGAATGGCACATTGGAGGTACGGATCCTCAAGCAGTGTTCCTTCTGTGTGAAGTGGTCCTTCTGTACTCTGACACTTTGATGTTCACCAAGTGCCGCTTTGGGACAGTGAAGAGTGCACCCCACAGATTGTGATGAAGCGTGTCACACGCCAAAGTCCAAAAAGAGCCAGGTGTTTCCTACACACAACCAATAAATACTTAGCTTTGTGATAAAAAGGAGTTCGGCAATCCTGGCGTGAAGCGAGGTAAATCCAAAGCGAAGTAAATCCAAAGCAAGCACAAACACCGAGAGCGGAACCACTATTGGCACAGAAGTCAGGACCGAACTGTCTTCCCCTCACAAAACTAAGGGTATTTATACCCGAAAAAGACCCTCAGGCCATGCCCCAGGCATGGCGCGAAAAGAAGATATGCAAAATAAGTGTTGAACTACCAACCCGATAGTCCGGCATTCCAAACACGCCAACGACCTAAAACAACCGTGAAAAGAGAGGGAGAGAAAAAAACACTATCAAACGACCCATTACTCCCTTCAGGGCTATTGTGACACTTAGAAAGGAAAGTATACATAGGAAAACTGGTAATGTACAATTTACGCAAAACTGTACATTTCGGGCTGTAATATCTACGGTATGGGACTTGGGAAATAAATAAATCTTTTATTTTTCTCGGAGACTTTCAACACCATCCAAGTAACGAGCCTTGGTTCGTTGGTTATTTTTTATAACCATGTTCATATTATTTCTTAACACTGCCCGCCTCGTTGGTTGGAAGCGGAGCCGGGACGTCTCATCAACGTCAATGGCAGCATCACATTCCCCACGTCCTTTGTTCCGTGGTAGAGGAGGCAGGCACGTGCATGATAAAGACCCGGCCTCAACCACTCGGCGCCCGAGGGGACGATGTCAGTCCAGGCGAGATCGACCTTAGAGTCGGCGAGTGCGCAGCCGTACACTACAATAATAATAATATTGATAATAATAATAATAATAATGATAATAATAATAACCAATTTAAAATAATAATATTCAAAATCATTCATTATCATCATTATTATCATTTTTATTATTAGCACTATTGCTATTATTATTTATATTATCAATATCATTATCATTACTGTTATCGTTATTACTATTATTATTTAAATTATTATCACTATTTTTATTACTATCATAATTGTTGTTGATATATCAAATTGTTATTGTGATTATTATTGTTCTAATTAATGTTATTATCACTGTTGTTCTTGCTGCTGTTGTCATTTTTTTTTTTCTATCATCGTAATTTTTATTACTATTAATATTTTTATTATTGCATTTTTTATTACTATTAATATTTTTATCATTTTTATAATCATCGTCGTTAATGATATAAACATTATTATTATCAGTATTATTACCAATTATATCATTATTATTATTATTATTATAACTATTATTATAAATGCCGTTATCCTATTATCATGATCATTATTTCTATTATTATTATCATCATTACTATCATTATATGTAATTATTATCATTATAAATATAATTATTATAATTATTATTATCGTTATTTTTATTGATATATGATGATTATAATCAATATTTTATTTTTGATTATTATTATTGATTTTAAATATTATCACGTTATTAATATTATCATTATCATTATTGGTATCATTATTATTATATCACATTTTGATATCATTATGGTCATATTCAATCAGAGGTGTTATAATTATATAAATAATAATTATTAATTTTACTTCTACTATTACTACCAACCATTATTATTGTTATAATTATAACTACTACCATTATAATTATTGTTATCATCATCATCGTTATTATTAAATTTTATTATTATCATTATTGTTATCATTCTTATTATCATTATGATAATAATAATAATGATAATAATAGTGATAATAATAATGAAAGTAATAATGATATTAACAATAATGATTATAATAATGATAATAATGATAATAATAATAATAATAATAATGATAATAATCATTATGATAGTAATAATCATTATGATAATAATAATCATTTTGATAATAATAATCATTATAGTAATGATAATCATTTTGATAATAACCATTATGATAATAATAATCATGATAATAATTATCATTATGAAAATGATGATAATGATGATATTAAATGGATGGTAATGATTATATCATCATTATTATCATTATATTATCATCATTATACACTATTATCATTATTACTATTACTAGTATTACTATCATTACTAATATTATTATTACTATTTGTATTATCATTATTATCATTATTATTATTATTACCATTAAATTAATTATCAGTACTATTCATATTGTTACCATTATCATCATATTATTTTACCATCATCTTTTTTATCATTATCATCATTATTTATTATTATTATTATTACCATTATTATTATTATCTATATTGTGATGATGATGATGATGATGAGATGATGATGATGATGATGATGATGATGATGATGATGATGATGATGATGATGATGAATATTATTATTATGAATATTATTATTTTTAATACCGTAGTGGAGCGAATATATGTTTTTTTTTCTTCTTTTCCAAGATTCGTCTGCAGTGAATAGATGTAAGGTTTCAAGCCCACGGCACGCTGCCACCACCTGAATAATAGCTTCGGGGTCCGTTGTGTTGTATATGGGAGGTGTGAATGTTTAATAAGAGAAGGGGGGAAGGAAAATACAGAATGTGAGTGCTGAATATTGGATGTGTAAGTGTGTAAAAGCGGAAAGGGCGAGAGCATAGGCTGAGCGTCTGCGTGGTCGTGTTTGGAAGAAAAATGCATGATCATAGAATGCTTCCCTTCGGTTTGAGCATCCACCTGCTCGGAGCGGGAACCCGAGTATGGCAAAAGTTATGGTCTGTTCTTGAATATCAGCTTAATATACTCCGATTCATCTAGCCTTTTTACGGCCTTTCAGGGATGCGAGTAACCAGCAATGTTCTATTTCGGAGATCCGAATCCGAGAAAGTTTTAAGCATTCAGCCTTGGTCAGAACCAAAACTTAGAGGTAGTAAATACCGTATATTTTTCTGACTGCTACTAAGTGAAAGCTCTGCGGTGGTATGATGTTTCTTTATTGAACAAACTACCCTCACTAGGAAACAGTACAGGTAAATTCACTCACGAAAATAAAGATGTGTGCATCATCAATTTATCACAGCGGGGCTGATGCACGTGAAAACCAACACCAGGTGTACTTAAAAATAACACAAACATATATCCACCCCTAAGTTGGCGTCCCAAGCTAATGAAGTTAACCCAAAAAGGTGATTGACTTAGAAAAATCCGAGAGAAAAAAAATAGTGCAGCAGATAAACTCTATGCGTTGATAAAAATAAATGCAGAGTAAGAAACAGATTATCAGTGAAGGCCAAGTAAAAGGAAAATAACACAAAGGGAACACCGTTTTTGGACTTCATCAAAGAGGAGTGCAGCCTGCAGATGGTAATGCAGCATGTCACACAAAAGAGACCAAAAGACACCTGGCGTCTCCTACACACAACCATAAATAGGCACTCAACTCTGGGAAAAACACGAATTCAGTAATCCTGGTGCGAAGCGAGATAAATCAGAAAGCGAGAGCACAGTTCTAATAACACTAGGAGCGGGACTGTAGTGACCATTTTTACTTTAGTCACCCTAAAATGTAGTAGCGCCCCCTACATTCTTGTGCCGTCCCTCGCAAGGAGAGTGAAGCTAGGACGACCACGTGCTTTAATCCATGTTTAGCGTCATCCTTTTGTTTTACCGTTCTTTTTTTCTCTGAAGTTTTGTTTTAATGAATGTTTTATCTTTAACTCTTTTATTATATTATGCATGGTTATCTATTTGTTTCATTATTTTGTTTTCACTGTTTTCACTTTGTTTTATTATTACAATTACTTTTTTTGTCTTTGTGTTTGTATGTATGTATTTGCAATTTTATTTGATATATGCTTTAACATTAAATGATCCACTAAGGACTGACAAATTTTAAACACTTTTAATTATTCATTTTCACCTAAAAGAAGAATAAAAAGAGAACCATTGGCTAAGCAATTGCCTTCGGCGACTGTCTTTGTTTACATCCACGGAAACGCCCTAAAAATAGTGTCAGATACTCTCTCCTAGTGCCTTAGCCTCTGGATATTACTGCAAGACCCACCTTTTTCGTTCGATTATTTTCAAAAAGTTAAGTAGCGGTTTTAGGACTACAAGGCAAAAGGACGGTTTTATTAGTTATTTAAATTGTTATACTGGACCGTTTTTTTTGCATTTGTTTATTTATTGTCATTTTATGTTCAGTTTTAGTGTTTTGCTTTTTGTTTTATGTTTAAATTGCATTTGTTTAATTCGTATTATTTTTCTTTTCATGTTTAGTTTTATTAGTAAATGTAGTACTTTCACTTTGTTTATGCAAACTCTGCATGAAAATTATCAAGATGAGCAAGGGTTATTAGTGAAACACTACAGGACCACCGTAAATAACAGAAGTCAGGACCGAAGTTATTTACTTTCTCCCAACCGTGGGTATTTATATTCTGAAAGAGACCCCTAGACATGGCGCGAAAAGAAGAAAAATACACAAAGTACCGGAAGAACCAAACAACCATGAAAGAAAGAGAGAGGGGGGGGGGGAAAGAGATAAGAGAGAAACTATGTGACGACCATTTACTCCCTTCAGGGGTTATTATGAACAATTGGAAGCGTTGCGAAGAGAAAGAATAATAGAAAAAGAAAAATAAGGGAAAGGATGGACAGGAAAAACTGATAGTACACCGTTTAAGTGAAAACTACATATTTACAATATTCGACTTCGATAAGTATATAAATGTTAATTTTCTTGGAGACTTCAATGCCATCCAAGTAATAAGCTTTGGTTTTAAATGCGTCCTATGATCATAGAATAACCAATTCCACACTAACTGGCGTCTGGTGTGGCGTTAGTCGCTGCTTATGAAGTCGCACTCGAGCCGAGAGGGCGAGGCGCAAAAGGCGGGTGAAGCATCAACCTTGTACGGCTGCGTAGAGGTGCGTGTCCACTTCTTGAAAATAGGACTTATAGCACATTTCAGTCGAGAGGGCGAGGCGGCAGCAGAGTGTATCCTCTTCGAAAGTGGATCCCGGGATGTCTCGTCCAGGACAAGGGTAGCATCACAGTATTTCCCAAATAATTTATTCCTCAGATCATCGGCGAGGACAGGGCCAATGGGTCACTAGTGTCCAAGAGAGGGCCTGGCGCAGCACGCGCTGGAAGCCGATGTACTTGTTGGGGTCAGCGTGCGGTAGTGTCCAAGAGGGTCTTCTATATATATATGTGTGTTGTGTGTGTTGTGTGTGTGTGGGTGTGTGTGTGTGTGGTGTGTGTGTGTGTGTGTGTGTGTGTGTGTGTGTGTGTGTGTCCGTCCCCGTAGGATTCTTTGATGAAGACATCGTGTAGCCTCTTCAGAAGAGGCAGGCATGTGGCATGGTCAAATCCCGGTCTCAACCACGTGCCGCCCGAGGATGATGTGCGTTTGGTGAGATCACCCTTAGAATCGGCCAGTGTGCACCTGTACACTATAAATATTATTATCTTTATTATTGTTATTAGTAGTACTAGTAGGTATTTTTATCACTACTATTTTATTACCATTATCATTATTATTATTATATTATCTATTAGCCGTAGCAATTGTAGTTATTGTTATTATTTTCATTATTAATTTCATTATCACTATTATGTTTACTATCATTATTACTACTACTATTATTGTAGTAGTAATGGTTATTATTATTATTATCTTGTATTATTATTATTATTATCATCAATATCATCATTCATCATCATTGTGTGTGTATGTGTGTGTGTGGTGTGTGTGTGTGTGTGTGTGTGTGTGTGTGTGTGTGTGTGTGTGTCTGTGCTGTGTCTGTGTATATGTGTGTATGTGTACGTATATATATATATATATATATATATATATATATTATATATATAATATATATATATATTATTAAAATAAATTTTATAAAATAAAAATATAATAGGTATAAATATATATATAAAATAATTATATTTTATGTATGTTTTGTATAATTATATTATATTTTTATATATAATATATTATCTATATTATATTATATATATATTAATATATAATAAAATATATAATATATTTATTATTAATGTATTTTTATATTAATTTTAAAAATATATATATATATATAATTTTATAAAATATATATAATATATATATAGTCTATATATTATATATATATATATGTGTGTGGTGTGGGGGTGTGTTTTTGTGTGTTTGTGTGTGTGTGTGTTGTGTGTGTGTGTGTGTGTGTTGTGGTGTGTGTTTTGTGTTTTTTTTTTTTTTTTTTTTGTTTTTTTGTTGGTGTGTATA
>NW_023648949.1:0-23764 GCF_015228065.2 Penaeus monodon | reverse complement strand
AGGGAGGGAGGAGAGAGATAGAGAGAGAGAGAGAGAGAGAGAGAGAGAGAGAGAGAAGTATTTCCAAAAGCCAATTTTGACTCATGTTTATTACCCCACGTATATTAGAGAGGCCTCTCTCTTTCCACCGAGATCTTGAGAACATATTCGTGCTGCTACAAGCGTGCTTATTGCCGACGTCCCAGCTCTGGAATATTGAGCCACTGAGTGTTCGTCGAAAAGTGCTGTTGATTTAGAGCTTAAAGGCGTCATCTCTACGCGTCAATAAAGTTAAAATTTAATCCACATTACACCGAATATGGAATACACGGGCTAGACGCAATAATCAGTGATTATCAGTAAATATGCTGTTTTACATGAAAGGAGCTGGTATATGTGCAGTAACAATTTGGCAGCCAAATTATCAACACGGAAATGTTGATAACGAGGCGTTTGCTACAGAACGAGGGACAATATGCACATATACGGAAAGTACCGCATAGCATGCGAATGCGATGATAGATCACAGACTTCGTTTTAAAATGTTCGTATTTTATTTATCAACTATTACAGCGTCTGCACTTCGGTTAAATTTGGAAATCTGTTATTTGTATTACAATTTTGCGTCAATTCTTATATCATAATATACAGGGAATCATTGATTACAAACTCCAATCAATGCCGAAATCATGGCTTTAGTATTGCATTCGTATAATTTGCGGTAATAGTGGTAACACTGATATACGTACCATATATTATGAACATAATCATATCTGCGTCAGTACAAATAAGATATATATCTGGCTCCCAGTAACCTTTGAAGTTTATAGGCAAATTAAGTGAAGTTGACAAGCAATAATAAAATATTCATAACATTATTCTTATTCGGGTTTTCTCTGACAGTTTTTCCCTGTGTGATCGCGGGATACAGGTAGGGTAGTTTTTTCAGGATGTTGCCAGCGAGGATCATGATAACAAATTTCCACGCGGGTTTGCGGTTCACTATAGTTTGAAGAATCAGAAAGTATGTATTTTGAATTTGAAACCTAATAGTGAGGTTATTGAAAGTTTTCTTTCATTCCATTAAAATATTGCATAAGCTGGGAATGTTTTCAAAACCTGGAAATAATGTTGCCTTTTCTGTGTCCGTGAACTCTAGAATTCTCCGTATTATTGTATTAGTATTTTCCTTGCATTGAACTTTACTAATGTTCTGTTGTTCTTGTTCGTTTTTTCTTGCTATTTTCCTCTGTTCTTTTCTCTGTCCTTCTAGATATCACATAACTTCAGATGAACATTAAAGTCTAGTAAAAAAGGAATATTGAAAAATAAACATTACAATAGAAGAAAATAAACTATTAAAAGCATACAGACTTATACAAATCTCAACAAAAACGATAATTCAGCCTTCATATCAGGAAACATAAGCTGAAATGTACAAATGAAACGCTGATGTAACTGTGACTTTGCTTTGTCACACACGTTATGCTGCTAAATCCATACACTCTATAATAATCAACATCTATGAAAACACGTATGCTTGCACAATTCCGTTCCGTTTAAATCAGACTTTGTGTGAGAGGACAGGTCACAGAAGACGATAGTGAGGATCATCTGTTCTGAAGCTAAACAGGTATTAAGCAAAGGTAGTGATTAGGCACCCTGTTTAGAGGTAATGAATAAAGGACAGTCTCTCTGTAAGGACTTCCCATTGTACAATCATTGTTAAAGGTTTATTTGCTACGGAATAACAAGTGAAATACAGATAGCAGCTTCTTCCAATTAGATGCATAGAACGTTATCAAAGGTAGTTTAATGAACAACTAACGTTTCTGATCTTTCACTTTTTCTGGATTATATGCGGATGCGATAAGGGAACTTCCTGTGCATGAAATTGACACACTTACCTGAAAATATATATGTAAAACACAGAACATGCTATGATATTTCATATAAGATAAGTATTATTATTATTATTATCATCATTATCATTTATATTGTTGTCGTTCTTATTATTATTATTATTATTATTATTATTTTAGTAGTAGCAATAGTAATAATAATAATTATTATTATAGCGGGGCGTAGACCAGTAGACTTCAATGTGTCTGGTTGAGTTCGGGCTCAACCGAGAATGCAGGTTTTTGTATTATGGAAAAGATTCGTCTGCAGTGAACAGATGTAAGGTCTCCAGGCCTACGGCACGCTGGCACCACCCGATTATTAGGTTCGGGAACCGTGTGTGTTGTGTATGGGGGTGTGAATGTTGTATGAAAAAAGGTTGGAAGGAAAGTACAGGATGTATGTGCTGAATGTTGGATGTGTAAGTGTGTAAATGTGAAAAGGGAGATAGCGTAGGCTGAGCGTCTGCGTGGACGTGTTTGGAAGAAAAATGCAAGATCATAAAATTCTTCCTCTTCCCTTCAGTTTGAGCATCCACCTGCTGGAAGTGGGAACCCAGGTATAGCAAAGTTATGGTCTGTTCTAGAGTATCAGCTTAATATACTCCGATTCATCTAGCCTTCTTACAGCCTTTCAGGGGTTGCGAGATAGAGTAACCAGCAATGTGCTGTTAAGGAGACCCGAGCCCAAGAAAGTTTCAAGCATTCAGCCTTATTCTGAACCAGAACTTAAGATGTCGTAAATATCATTTGTTCATTTGACTGGGACCGAGTGAAAGCTCTACGATAGTATGATATTTATTTATTGAGCAAATCGCACTCATTAGGGAGGTCTACAGGAATTCAGTCATGGGAAATTTCATAGATGCGTACATCACCAATTTGATCACAGCGGGGGTGATGCACGTGAAAACCACACCAGATATACTCAGAAATGACACAGTGTATTTTCACTCCTAAGTTGGCGTCCCAACTCCATAAGTATTTTTAAACAGAGTGTTAGCACGAACACATACCAATCCCTAATATGAACAAGTTAATCTCCAACCCAAAATGGAGATTAACTGTGAAAAAACAAAACAAAAGAAAAAAACAACAACAAAAAACAAAAGCAAAACAAACTAGTGCTGATAAAACTCTGCATAAAAACACTTGTGTAAACGGATAAAAGAAATATTTAGAAATATCATGTAAGAAACATAATTTAGAGTCGAAGGCCAAATAGAAGAAAATAACGCCAAAGGAGACCACAAGATCACAGACTGCCTGGCACCCACAAGGTCGGGCAGGTATCAAGACAAATCAAGATAAAGTAAAGGAAAGTAAAAAGTAAAATGGCCCTGAGAGTATTATGGGCGGACACTTAACAAAATAAACCTTCCTCCAGGAGGGAAGGAAACTAAGTATTGACTTAGTTTAAAATCAAGGAATGGCACATTGGAGGTACGGATCCTCAAGCAGTGTTCCTTCTGTGTTAAGTGGTCCTTCTGTACTCTGACACTTTGAGTTCACCAAGTGCCGCTTTGGGACAGTGAAAGAGTGCACCCCACAGATGGTGATGAAGCGTGTCACACGCCAAAGTCCAAAAGAGACCAGGTGTTTCCTACACACAACCAATAAATACTTAGCTTTGTGATAAAAAGGAGTTCGGCAATCCTGGCGTGAAGCGAGGTAAATCCAAAGCGAAGTAAATCCAAAGCAAGCACAAACACCGAGAGCAGAACCACTATTGGCACAGAAGTCAGGACCGAACTGTCTTACCCTCACAAAACTAGGGGTATTTATACCCGAAAAAGACCCTCAGGCCATGCCCCAGGCATGGCGCGAAAAGAAGATATGCAAAATAAGTGTTGAACTACCAACCCGATAGTCCGGCAGTCCAAACAAGCCAACGACCTAAACAACCGTGAAAAGAGAGGGAGAGAAAAAAACACTATCAAACGACCATTACTCCCTTCAGGGGCTATTGTGACACTTAGAAAGGAAAGTATACATAGGAAAACTGGTAATGTACAATTTACGCAAAAACTGTACATTTCGGGCTGTAAATATCTACGGTATGGGACTTGGGAAATAAATAAATCTTTTATTTTTCTCGGAGACTTCAACACCATCCAAGTAACGAGCCTTGGTTCGTTGGTTATTTTTATAACCATGTTCATATTATTTCTTAACACTGCCCGCCTCGTTGGTGGAAGCGGAGCCCGGGACGTCTCATCAACGTCAATGGCAGCATCACATTCCCCACGTCCTTTGTTCCGTGGTAGAGGAGGCAGGCACGTGGCATGATAAAGACCCGGCCTCAACCACTCGGCGCCCGAGGACGATGTCAGTCCAGGCGAGATCGACCTTAGAGTCGGCGAGTGCGCAGCCGTACACTACAATAATAATAATAATGATAATAATAATAATAATAATGATAATAATAATAACAATTTAAAAAATAATAATCATCATCATCATTATCATCATTATTATCATTTTTATTATTAGCACTATTGCTATTATTATTTATATTATCAATATCATTATCATTACTGTTATCGTTATATTATTATTTAAATTATTATCACTATTTTTATTACTATCATAATTGTTGTTGATATATCAATTGTTATTGTGATTATTATTGTTCTAATTAATGTTATTATCACTGTTGTTCTTGCTGCTGTTGTCATTTTTTTTTTCTATCATCGTAATTTTTATTACTATTAATATTTTTATTATTGCATTTTTTTATTACTATTAATATTTTTATCATTTTTATAATCATCGTCGTTAATGATATAAACATTATTATTATCAGTATTATTACAATTATTATCATTATTATTATTATTATTATAACTATTATTATAAATGCCGTTATCCTTATTATCATGATCATTATTGCTATTATTATTATCATCATTACTATCATTATATGTAATTATTATCATTATAAATATAATTATTATCATTATTATTATCATCACATTTTGATATCATTATGGTCATATTCATCAGAGGTGTTATAATTATATAATAATAATTATTAATTTTTACTTCTACTATTACTACCACCATTATTATTGTTATAATTATAACTACTACCATTATAATTATTGTTATCATCATCATCGTTATTATTAAATTTTTATTATTATCATTATTGTTATCATTCTTATTATCATTATGATAATAATAATAATGATAATAATAGTGATAATAATAATGAAAGTAATAATGATATTAACAATAATGATTATAATAATGATAATAATGATAATAATAATGTTAGTAATAATAATAATGATAATAATAAAAAATAAATAAAAAAATAAAAAATATACAAAATAATAATAATAATATAATGATAATGATAATGATAATAATGATAATAATAATAATAATAATAATATGATAATAATCATTATGATAATAATAATCATGATAATAATTATCATTATGAAAATGATGATAATGATGATATTAATGGATGGTAATGATTATTATCATCATTATTATCATTATTATTATCATCATTATACACTATTATCATTATTACTATTACTAGTATTACTATCATTACTAATATTATTATTACTATTTGTATTATCATTATTACCATTATTAACAATTACAATAATAGTAATAGTGATGAAAATAAAAATAAATATAATAGTATTATTATTACTATTGCTACTGCTATTACCCTTTTTGTTTTCACTATCATTACTATTGTTACTATTATTATTACAATTATTACTATTATTATTATTATTATCCTTATTATTATCATTATTATTATTATTACCATTATTATTATTATCTATATTGTGATGATGATGATGATGATGATGATGATGATGATGATGATGATGATGATGATGATGATGATGATGATGATGATGATGATGATGATGAATATTACTATCATGAATATTATTATTTTTAATACCGTAGTGGAGCGAATATATGTTTTTTTTCTTCTTTTCCAAGATTCGTCTGCAGTGAATAGATGTAAGGTTCAAGCCCACGGCACGCTGCACCACCTGAATAATAGCTTCGGGGTCCGTTGTGTTTGTATATGGAGGTGTGAATGTTTAATAAGAGAAGGGGGGAAGGAAATACAGAATGTGAGTGCTGAATATTGGATGTGTAAGTGTGTAAAAGCGGAAAGGGCGAGAGCATAGGCTGAGCGTCTGCGTGGTCGTGTTTGGAAGAAAAATGCATGATATAGAATGCTTCCCTTCGGTTTGAGTATCCACCTGCTGAAAACGGGAACCCAGGTATGGCAAAAGTTATGGTCTGTTCTGTAGAACATCAGCTTAATATACTCTGATTCATCTAGCCTTTTTACGGCATTTCAGGGGTTGCGAGTAACCAGCATGTTCTATTTCGGAGATCCGAATCCGAGAAAGTTTTTAAGCATTCAGCCTTGGTCAGAACCAAAACTTAGAGGTAGTAAATACCGTATATTTTTCTGACTGCTACTAAGTGAAAGCTCTGCGGTGGTATGATGTTTCTTTATTGAACAAACTACCCTCACTAGGAAACAGTACAGGTAAATTCACTCACGAAAATAAAGATGTGTGCATCATCAATTTATCACAGCGGGGCTGATGCACGTGAAAACCAACACCAGGTGTACTTAAAAATAACACAAACATATATCCACCCCTAAGTTGGCGTCCCAAGCTAATGAAGTTAACCCAAAAAGGTGATTGACTTAGAAAAATCCGAGAGAAAAAAAAATAGTGCAGCAGATAAACTCTATGCGTTGATAAAAATAAATGCAGAGTAAGAAACAGATTATCAGTGAAGGCCAAGTAAAAAGGAAAATAACCCCAAAAGGGGAACACCGTTTTGGACTTCATCAAAGAGAGTGCAGCCTGCAGATGGTAATGCAGCATGTCACACAAAAGAGACCAAAAGACACCTGGCGTCTCCTACACACAACCATAAATAGGCACTCAACTCTGGGAAAACACGAATTCAGTAATCCTGGTGCGAAGCGAGATAAATCCAGAAAGCGAGAGCACAGTTCTAATAACACTAGGAGCGGGACTGTAGTGACCATTTTACTTTAGTCACCCTAAAATGTAGTAGCGCCCCCTACATTCTTGTGCCGTCCCTCGCAAGGAGAGTGAAGCTAGGACGACCACGTGCTTTAATCCATGTTTTAGCGTCATCCTTTTGTTTACCGTTCTTTTTTTCTCTGAAGTTTTGTTTAATGAATGTTTTATCTTTAACTCTTTTATTATATTATGCATGGTTATCTATTTGTTTCATTTATTTGTTTTCACTGTTTTCACTTTGTTTTATTATTACAATTACTTTTTTTTGTCCTTTGTGTTTTGTATGTATGTATTTTCAATTTTATTTGATATATGCTTTAACATTTAAATGATCCACTAAGACTGACAAATTTTAACACTTTTAATTATTCATTTTCACCTAAAAAGAAGAATAAAAAGAGAACCATTGGCTAAGCAATTGCCTTCGGCGACTGTCTTTGTTTACATCCACGGAAACGCCCTAAAAATAGTGTCAGATACTCTCTCCTAGTGCCTTAGCCTCTGGATTATACTGCAAGACCCACCTTTTTCGTTCGATTATTTTCAAAAAGTTAAGTAGCGTGTTTTTTTATGGACTACAAGGCAAAAGGACGGTTTATTAGTTATTTAAATTGTTATACTGGACCGTTTTTTAGCATTTGTTTATTTATTGTCATTTTATGTTCAGTTTTAGTGTTTTGCTTTTGTTTTATGTTTAAATTGCATTTGTTTTAATTCGTATTATTTTTCTTTTCATGTTTAGTTTTATTAGTAAATGTAGTACTTTCACTTTTGTTTATGCAAACTCTGCATGAAAATTATCAAGATGAGCAAAAGGGTTATTAGTGAAACACTACAGGACCACCGTAAATAACAGAAGTCAGGACCGAAGTTATTTACTTTCTCCCAACCGTGGGTATTTATATTCTGAAAGAGACCCCTAGACATGGCGCGAAAAGAAGAAAATACACAAAGTACCGGAAGAACCAAACAACCATGAAAGAAAGAGGAGAGGGGGGGGGGGAAAGAGATAGAGAGAAACTATGTGACGACCATTACTCCTTCAGGGGTTATTATGACATTTTGGAAGCGTTGCCGAAGAGAAAGAATAATAGAAAAAGAAAAATAAGGAAAGGATGGACAGGAAAACTGATAGTACACCGTTTAAGTGAAAACTACATATTTACAATATTCGACTTCGATAAAGTATATAAATGTTAATTTTCTTGGAGACTTCAATGCCATCCAAGTAATAAGCTTTGGTTTTAAATGCGTCCTATGATCATAAGAATAACCAATTCCACACTAACTGGCGTCTGGTGTGGCGTTAGTCGCTGCTTATGAAGTCGCACTCGAGCCGAGAGGGCGAGGCGCAAAAGGCGGGTGAAGCATCAACCTTGTACGGCTGCGTAGAGGTGCGTGTCCACTTCTTGAAAATAGGACTTTATAGCACATTTCAGTCGAGAGGGCGAGGCGGCAGCAGAGTGTATCCTCTTCGAAAGTGGATCCCGGGATGTCTCGTCCAGGACAAGGGTAGCATCACAGTATTTCCCAAATAATTTATTCCTCAGATCACGGCGAGGACCAGGGCCAATGGGTCACTAGTGTCCAAGAGAGGCCTGGCGCAGCACGCGCTGGAAGCCGATGTACTGGTTGGGTCGGCGTGCGGTAGTGTCCAAGAGGGTCTTCTATATATCTATGTGTGTGTGTGTGTGTGTGTGTGTGTGTGTGTGTGGTGTGTGTGGTGTGTGTGTGTGTGTGTGTGTGTGTGTCCGTCCCCGTAGGATTCTTTGATGAAGACATCGTGTAGCCTCTTCAGAAGAGGCAGGCATGTGGCATGGTCAAATCCCGGTCTCAACCACGTGCCGCCCGAGGATGATGTGCGTTTGGTGAGATCACCCTTAGAATCGGCCAGTGTGCACCTGTACACTATAAATATTATTATCTTATTATTGTTATTAGTAGTACTAGTAGGTATTTTTTATCACTACTATTTTATTACCATTATCATTATTATTATTATTATTATTTCTATTAGCCGTAGCAATTGTTAGTTATGTTATTATTTCATTATTAATTTCATTATCACTATTATGTTTACTATCATTATTACTACTACATTATTGTAGTAGTAATGGTTATTATTATTATTATCTTGTATTATTATTATTATTATCATCAATATCATCATCATCATCATTGTGTGTGTATGTGTGTGTGTGTGTGTGTGTGTGTGTGTGTGTGTGTGTGTGTGTGTGTGTGGTGTGTCTGTGTCTGTGTCTGTGTATATGTGTGTATGTGTACGTATATATATATATATATATATATATATTTTATATATATATATATATAATATATATATATATATATATATATGTAATAATATATATATATATATATATATATATATATATATATATATATATAATTATATTCTTTATGTATGAGTGTATATATATATATATATAATATATATATATATATATATATATATATATATATATATATATATGTCATATATATGTATATATATATATATGTGTGTGTGTGGTGTGTGTGTGTGTGTGGGTGTGTGTGTGTGTGTGTGTGTGTTGTGTGGGGTGTGTGTGTGTTGGTGTCGGTCTGTTTAGTGTGAGTGACGTATATAATATTATATTATATTATATATATTATAATATATATATATTATAATATATATATATAAATATATGATTATTTTCTTTATGTAGAGTGTATATATATTTTTATATAAATATAAAATTTATATAATATTTTTTTATAAAAATTATATATATATGTAATATATATATATATAATATATAATATATTATTAGTCATATTTTGGGTTAATATATTTGTGTGTGTGTGTGTGTGTGTGGGTGTGTGTTGTGTTGGTGTGTGTTGGTGTGTGTGGGGGTTGTGTGTGTGTGGGTGGTGTGGTGGGGGTGGGGGTTGTGTGGGGTGTGTGTATTAACTGCATATATACATCACATAATCATCAAGGGGCTAATGCCGAGGGGGCGCAAGGGCCGCATCCCCCCCTTCGCTTCCAGCCACAAGGACCCTGAGGCGAGTCTCCGGCAGGGCCCAGGGCCCATCTCTTTTTTCTCGCGACAGGTCTCGTCGAGTACCCAACCCATGATCTCTGGGCGTCCCAAGGTCTCCTCCCCCCGGGGGTTTGTCTCGCAGAGAACAACCTGATGGGCAGGGTCTCCCCAGGGAGACGAGCTAAGTCCCCAATTAGCCGGGTTTGGCGATCCCGGATTTTGAAAAGTAAAAAGGTCCCATACCTTTTCAGGGGTTAACCCCCGGTTGGACAAGGTCTGCCAACTGTACCCCAGATCGGCGAAGGGATTGTTAAAAAAAAGGCATTAAGGCGAGACTCCAAGACCGGATAGGCCAGGTTTCGCTTTAGAACAAAATGGCAGTTAAAGGGTATTGAAGCAACAGTTTGGCCTTTGCATAGGTCCCGACTCCAAAGCTTTTGTTGATCGATTTCAGGCCCGTTGCAGCCCAACCGTCTACTGATTCCGGGTTGAAAACCCCAGGTAGGGACTACGTACAAGGTAGTAAAATTCGTAACTTCAACGCCCTCGCCGAAAGCATGGATCGACTGAAGGGTTCCCCGACGGGCCCCCCAAAGTCCTGAATCTTGGTTTGGAGGAGACCCCTAGGGCCCAGGGGGTTCACCTCATTTCTAAAAAGATCAAGAACCGCCACAAAAGGGGGCTCCAAAGGGCCAGATGGATGGAAATCGCGGCAAAGTCAAGGTCCCAGACCTTAATATTTCCTAGGTTTCTCCGCAGATTGGCTAGTACTTGCCCCTTATCCAGTCCAAAGGTGTTGAAAAGTGTTTGGTTTCAAGGACACAGCCTGCCTACCCCCCGAATTAAAAGGGAAAAAGTTTTCGACAAACCCCCCCCCCCCACCAAATTTTTTACCAAAAAGGGGCAACAAACTTTCAATTTGACCAGGGGGTTAAAAGGTTCCCCTAGGGCAAAATTTTTGTCGGAGTAGGTTTTGGGGGAAAAAACCCAAAAAAAATCACGACGGCGTCCCCAAAAATTTTCTTTAAGCGCTAGATACGGTCTATGTGAATTGCCAGGAGTAAAAAAAGCCTGCTCCCCCTCTGTGCCTCAGTAGGTGGTTTTTGGATCCGTTTTAAAGAAGGGGGAAAAAATTTGGGAGTGAGAGGTAAGCCACGTCCCCTTCCCGAGAGGGGACCAGCCCTCGCAGTCAGGGGGAATGGTACCAGACGCCAGACTGTATGCAGGCCCCAGCCAAGGTTCACCCCCCGCCTTTGCAGTTCAGCAGGGATAACATATCTGAGGTTTCCAATTTAAACTTGGAAATCGCCATCCCAACCTTGTTAGGGTAGGAGGTTCCTCCGATGGGGGACGGGAAGGCACTGAGGGCATCGCTTTCATCCAAGCTAATTTTTGGAGGGTCTACCTGGGCAACGTTTAAAAATCACCCAACGTTCACGAACCCAGCATTTATCTGAGATGATCCGTCCCCCCCCCCCCGATCGGATGAGTTCGGAGGAGGGGTTTGAGTTTAGTTTTTTAGGGCTTGGAGGCAGGGCGAAGGCCCTTACCCAAGAAATGGCTTCAACCCCCTCAGAAGATTCCTGATGAACTGTTCCTTTTCCTTCTCAGCAGGTCCGAGCCCCACGCACCAGGAGCGACGCAAGAATTCAAGAGCCGCGACACGTCATGCCTTAATGTATCCCGAGAGATGGAATCGCCTTTCCCCGGGCGTACCCAATTGACTCCTGGGTGTTCGAGGTTACGCGTTGACGGTCCACAGAGCAAACTGGTCCGTCAGGTTGTATTTAGAATCGGGTCAGAGGGTGCCCGGTAACCCACGGGCACACTCCCCCTCCCTTTGTCTGTCCAGGTGAAAAAATTAGGGGGCCATGGAGAGACGGGGAGTTTTGAAGTGGATCCGAGGGCCACAACCGCCAATGGTCGGGCCCAGAACCGGACTCGGTAAACCCTGCAGTTCTAGGGATCCTCCAGGTGCTAACAAGATGTGGGCGATCTCCTTGGGGCCCGTACCCCTACGCGTACCAGCCAGCGTAGCGTTTTCTTAGTTTGTGATATACTCTACGGTTCTTCGCCCCTGTTTCAATGGCTGTATTTCTATATTTCATCTTGTGTTGGATCACGAAAGGGACGTGATCTGGTATAGCGTATGGCCCTTTCCCTATTGTAAGTAGGGCCTCAGGTTAGTCATCTTGGTTTTGCTTTCATCTTAAAGGCAGTTTGATATGGTCTGTTTACGTAAAACAAAGATTTCAAAAACCGCAAAAACTTACAAATAAATAATTGTAAAGTATGTACAACGAAATACAACCAATGGAACCCAACGAAAGACTAATGTTAAAACCTAATTAAACTAATCTAAAACCAAGGGACATACACGACAAAACAAAAACAAAAAAATAAAAAGGAGAATAGAAGATTCTAGTAAATCAGAAATGCGATTGATAAAATACAAAAAATAAAAAAGGGTTTATAGAAAACGCACGGTAAGGGTCTGTATTTTACTGAAGGAGGGCAGCGTAATAACTAACCAATATAATAACTTCTACCTTAATATATGACGTCTTCTGATGTCCTCCGATGTCGGGTTTCCCTAGCCTCACAATCCGAAAAGATAATAGAATCAAAATGAACACATATAGAAATAGATAAAGATATCGAAAAAAAAGTCTCTCTCTCTTGACCGCTGAACGTCTCAGGGCTGAGAGTGGCGGTTCCTGCTATTGTTTATACCCTGCGCATTTTCACACCTGCGCAGTGACACAGGCACAGCGGCAATTAAACAAACAGCGCCTTGCGCAAACACCATGTGCCGTTTTTAACTTTCGTTCGGTATACTTACATGTTGAATTACGTAATAATTTTAGCAGTCTCCTAATTTTGCATATAGTCTGTCTGCGCTCCGCGCCAGAGGGCACCACATCGGATACGGCCAGCGGATACGAGGCGGAAAACTCCAACATTTCACTCGCTACACCCCTCCCATGGCCCGGGGAAGTGATGGTCGGGGCGTCGCCTCAGCGTCCTCGAAGTCTCAGATGTATCCCAGGTCCGCTCGGGCCCACCCCGCCATTCCCTTGGCGATTGCGCAGAATTTGAGAACGAAACCATCACGGGAATTCACGGCGAACCGAGACGACATTCACACGCTCCCACTTTTTCTTCTGCAAGCTAAACAAGCCTAACTTCCTCGCCACGTACAAGACATCCTTCTCTCCTATACAGTGTAGTTCATCTGGCAGAAAGGAAAAGGAACAGCACCACAAGCGGAAATACTAAAAGAAACCGACATCTGGAAATCTAGAACCCGTCTGGCGGCTCAACCAATCGGCCACCTGTGAATATTTCAGGATAGGAAATAGAAACGGGGCATGTACACGAGACGGCCCTAAAGAAAATAACAAGAACCCGGAAATGCTATACAACTTTCTAAATGCTAAATATAAAACAAAAGCATTAAAAAAATAATACCAGACCCGAGACTAAAAGTCAACTTAAAAGTTATACAATAAAACAAAGGTAAAACCAAATGTACAAAAAGTAAAATACAAAACAAAAAATTATACAAACATAATTGAAAAGGAAAAATAAAAGGCTATGGAAATAAAACAGGAAAAGACAAAACGTTTAAAAAGGAGGAAAAAGGGGGGGTCGTAAATCAAGGAGAAAGATAAAAGCGAGCGAAAAGATTGAATAAAAGTTCAAGACTAAAAGATGAGAAGAACCAAAGAAGTATGCTCAGGAGAAAAGTTAGCCAAAAGGAAGAGGCAAATAAAACTGAAAAAGTTAAAGCGTAGTTAAGTACAAAGATGTAAAGTAAAAAGGCAAGTAGGTATTAAACCAAGGGAAATCATAAGGTAAGAAAGAAATATATATATATATAAACAAAATATGTACACGGAAAGTACTGTGTTCATCTGGGGAGCGCCACAGCTGACAATAGTAAACACTTCGTCGGATCTTGTCAGAGTTGTCATATTGCCGTTATTATGCAGACCTTCAGCAGAGGTACTCCCTTCACTGTGCGATTCCACGAACACTAATCCTCTAAAGTTCTGAAGGGCTTAATTTGATAGCGTGCAGGGCTGTGCGCTATTGTATGGCGGAATTCACAATCTCGTGAGATTACGTCACGGTCCAACGCGCTTCAGGATACAACAGGCCGTCCCAACGAGATCCAAGGTCCTTACGAGGTCCAGTTGTCTTGGAGTTTCCGGTAGAGACAAAAGGTAACCACATCCATCTAAGGATCGCTTCCTACCCTCGTATTATATTGTCTGGCCCAGTGTTCTTGATGCACGACGTGATGTTTCAACTTGCCAACATGACGAGCTTCTTCAGCGCGCTATCAATTAAAAGTTGTGCAGAACGGATGCCAAAGGTAACATAAGGAGAGGCCAACCGGAAAATGACCCGTGCTGACCAATAAGAGATTACAAAGGTTGGGGCCTATGGACCGGTGAAGCGCTATTCCGTGCCAATCTACATTTTGTTATCATATTGGTTGCCAGTCCGAGGTGCATTTCTGTTAAGGTCGTTGGCGAGAGCTCCTTACCTACCCTGTTTGAACGCTACACCACCCATTTGCCTGTGGATGACATGCTGTGTGTGAGAGGGCTTCTGTCTCACTATACCACAACTGGGAATAATCTGTTGGAATTCACAAGCCCAACATCGGGTTTGTAGAAGGCGTGGGAGGACCCAATATGTTATAAAATCTTTAATGTAAGCATCTGCTACCAACCTCAGCTTCTTAGATGGAAGAAAGACGGATTAAGCGGAAGGTACCTTGAAAGATGATCTATTATGAACCAGTATATACCCTCAACCCACTGCTTGATTCCGCAGTCAATGAGGTCCAGCGAAACCTTCTCAAAATGGTGCAGATACCGTGGAGCAGTAGCTAGTGGCGCCCTATGTGGTGTTCCCTTCCGTAAGTTGGCATGTCAAACAAGCTGAAAAAGACAGCTTAACATCTCGCCTCATATTGGGGAAATAGAAAAAGATCATTAATTCTGGTTACGTCCTGAAAATCCCGGATGGTGAAGCAAAGGAACTGTCAGGAGAAGCTTAAGTGCAGCTTTGCGAAAGAACCTTCGGGACTACAAGCTGATGACTGCATGTGTAGGACCTGCGGAAAGATGGTAACGAACGCCATCCTGAAGTGTAAACTCATCCAGAGTAAGCGGACTCTCTTCTTGGGTAAGTCTTCTCCTCCAAGTAGTTGATGACTTCTTGCCAAAGAGTGTCTTTCATTTGTTTTCACGGCATGTGTGGGGACACATTTGCAAGGTCAATTTGTGCCAACTGAGCGGGATAGCATGTCGGAACAGGGCTGGACCCGCTTATAAACATCTAAACGGATAGTGGGAAAGTCACAAGCCCACCTGGTCATGCGAGGGCTTTAGTTTTCGGTGAATAGTACGTAGTGGCCGATGATCCGTTATACACTGTGAATTGACACCTTATGTATGGTTCAAGGCTCTTATCCTTTACAATGTCTAAGGCTCGAATCAGTTGCAGAAGAATAACCGGTCTTGCGTCCACGATAGTTCCTGACAAGTAGCAATTAGCGGCGTTGGATTACAGCTGCGTCTCTGTGCATAAGGCAGCACCAATAGCAGTTTGTGAGGCCTCAGTATGGACTTCAAAAGATCTTCACAAAACGATGTGTACGTAAAACGGTGCTGACACCAAGCTTCTCTTTCAAAAGTTAATGCCTCCTGTTCTTTCGTCCCAAACTAAATGTGTGGTCTTTGCGTGTAAGCTGTGTAAGGGGTGCTGCAATGGCTGCCATAACTGATGAATGTGCATTCGAAAGACACCTGTAGCCCCAAGGAATCTAGTACACCTTGGCATGCGTGGGCCGCATTTCTGTGATGTTCTAACTTTCTCTGGATGGGCACAATTCCTTCACGGGTAATTTTGAAACCTAAAAAGCGAAAACTGTTGACAGCAAAAAACTCACACTTTATATGTTAATTTAAAGCCTGCACAATCAAGAAGTCTCAGCGTTTCCTCCAGCTGGCCAGATGAGAAGTGATTAAGGTCCACGGCTATACACAACAACGTCATCAAGGTATGCAGTGTTACTGTGTTTGCCAAGAACTGGAGACGAGAATCATTCATGTTCTCTGGAAAGTTGTGGGGGCAAAGTAGAAAGTCCAAATGGCCTTCGCCGAATGGAAAACCGGCGATTACCCATCACGAAAGCGGTCTTAGGCCTGTCAGAAAGGGCTCTACATGGAAAGCAAAGCAGATCTGCGTACAGGAGGGATGAATAAACTGAGTATCACGCAGTCATCAACCAATCACAATTCTGGGAGTGGATCGGGCAGCAACGTGACGGCATTAAGGTTGCATATCAACACAAAATCGCACATCTATTATCCTTCTTTCTAACAAAGAACTACAGGTTGAGGCCCAGGGTGAAGTCGCGGATTTTTTTTCCTATGATTCAAGCCAGCTAAACATCTGGTCACAACTCCTCTTTATTATTAGGTTAGCAGATTACGGCAGCCTCCCTGTCGAGTAAGATAGGTGAGTGTCACCTGTAACAATCTTGTGAGTAAAACATCTGGAACTAAAACCAAACTGGTTTTGTCACCCGAAAAGAGACGAGAAAATTTTAGCGAGAACCTGCTTTATCTGTTCTCTTTAGGCTGTATCAAGGTGGACAGTATGGTTCAGATGCTGGTTCTCACCCGTCGCTTCAATCAAAGCAAAAAAAAATGCCTTAGCAATGGCACTCTCCTGAAAGGCGCATCCAGTCCTTGCAAACAGTATCGCTGGGGGGCAAAATGGACGAATCTCTGCCAGGTCATCTGTCAGGGTCAGTACGTTGGAGGGAACCATGAATAGCATATCAAAGTCGTCATCATCCCAGGTAAAAGATATTTCCTTTGGCTGGTCTTCAAACTGTAAATGTTCGGCATTGCTTCGCCTTCTAGAGTGGAGACAGGTTCACTGTGAAGGTAGGTTCAGGGGCAAGCAGTATATGGTTAGAGTTAGGCAGCACGTAACTTCCTAGCAGTACAAAAATGAGCACCCAGCTTAAGTGTAAATGGGTCTTGCACTGAAGTAACAACAAAACGGGGGGCATTATCCGTTCACTGGAGTTACAACGTTCGTGGACCTCTAGATTTGATGTATTCCAGTTATCAGCACAAATGGCATGGAGACTTGGGGAAACACTACATGGTTACGTAATCGAATGGGCTGGCAAAACGGATTCCTCTTTAGGTGCAAGACGGGTTACTGGGGGCTGAACGGACTTTTGAATATTGAAGGCTCTGAGTGCTTAAAGATCTCCAGCTTCATAGGTTTAGATGGACATGCCCTCAAGGTGTAAATATGCCCTCCTGGCGGCTGTGCACTTGTGGACTCTTGGGGTCGACCCTTCGCAAAAAGTCTTACGACAAGGAATATCCACTGGAAAGAAAGGCCATCACAACCATAACTCTATGATAGAGATTTCTTCCGGTCTCAACCAAACGCCAATCCCATTCCTCCATTACCGCAAGTTCTTTCTTCTCCTGAGAGCCTTTAAGTCCTTCTGGCCGCAACATGCATTCCGCGAGGTGACAACGTCCACAGCTTTTCCTTATTCTAGCGTACACCGGGCTTCCTGCTGCAACAAAGGCACGGAATCTCTGCCCTCAATTCCTCGATAATTTTTCGTCGGTCTGCCCTAAACTTCCGTCTGAATGCCTGTCTCTGTATCAGGGCGTAGCACTGGGAAAACCAGCAAGTTTCGGGCGTCTCCCAAACGCGGCGGGTCACGTTCCACTTGGGAGATTAAAAAGGGACACTCTCTACGAAAGTGTCCTTCACGCTGACAAGCCCAACACGTACGATCTTTTTGGGGGGACGGTATCATGACGCGAGGTCGTCGAGGTGGTAAATGATGTGTAGACATATGGACGTGTCTGGAAAATGAGTGTTATCGTCAAGGACAGCCACTCGACCTGCAGCAAGTGGCACCGGATGGATCAAGACGCAGTGGGCCTTCTTCTGTCGCTCTGATTCCACTCGGAGCATTCCCACACGTTGGCGTGTCCGATAGCTGCGGCAGAGGTCCATTTCAGAAGAGAACAAATCTCCCGTAGCCATCCAGAAGTCCCTGCAGGAATTACTCTTCTAATGAGTTCGTCTGGTTCGCCATAGCTTGGATTAATCCCAGACCACCTTGATACACAGCCCCCTCAAGATCCACATATAAAAATCTAGGGGTGCTTGTTACCACGCATAAGTCTTTCTCATAGAGCAGACAAAGAAATCACTAGAGGAGGCTGTTCCGGGAACGTCAGTCGCAGCTTGACTTAAATTCTGCAATGGACATGATTCCAAAAATTGCTGGATTGTTAATTACAAATCGCAGGTCCCCTCTACAGGTGCTCTGCATTCTGCATGAATTTCTTCAGTAATGGGCGAGAAAGGTTTTCTATCGGCGGATACAGCCTTCAAACCTCAGGGTTCCGGACGAGAGGCTGTGTGATGCAGAAGTATAGGCTGAAAACTTTGGGATGGGTTCCATCTCAAACCACCACAGAAAGGGGCGCTGCATGTTGATGGGTGCGTATGTCCGCTGTTAAGTGATCCTGAGGAATGAATACCATCCCGAGGTGGGGTCGGCAGTGGTAGAATGGACCTCTCGGCAGGTAAGTGTTTGTCGAGGCTTCCGTTAGAAGATAGGCTTGGCGTAAATAAACAGTGAGCTTCCCGAGAGAATTGTTGGCCTATGCCATCATTTCTCTATTATGCTGAGTGGGGTTCAAGTGAAGCCTTTGTTCTCGGCCAGGCTTTAATACGAT
This sequence comes from Penaeus monodon, assembly GCF_015228065.2. Classification (NCBI taxonomy): domain Eukaryota; kingdom Metazoa; phylum Arthropoda; class Malacostraca; order Decapoda; family Penaeidae; genus Penaeus; species Penaeus monodon. The sequence goes on along the minus strand of NW_023648949.1, from coordinate 4,985 downwards.
ACATTCATGCAGCTTCCGTCAGCTGGGCATTCCACACTCCGTTCGTAAATGCTTCTTCCCTCGACGACGATCTTGCTCCAACCTGCCTTCGAGTACTTTATTCCTCTCTTTACAGCACGGATCAATCTGCTCTTCAGATCTGCGCCTGTCTTCTTCTGCTTGTTTCCATCGAGCATACCTCTCCTGCCAAGTTGCTGAAGTTCTGTCTTTAGCAAGGAAAATGTGTGATGTAAGTCCTCAAACATTGTCAGCTCGGAGTTCAAAGTATGCCCTCGCCTGTGCACTGTCTCGATATTCTTCTTCGCCGCCTGCGAAGTCCCCGGTGTGCCTCAAGAACCAGATCGCCTCACCACTTCCATATGATAAAATACGCCACGCCAAGTTAAAAATAAGCAGGGTCAGCAACTGTCTGTCACACTTTGAATTCGCACCGTCAACAGGAGTACCGTCAAAGTTCACCAGTGTACATCCGGAAAACACAACCGAAACGCTAAATATAACTGTATATAACTACGTACACCGGGCAATATCACACTTACGTTTATAATTGTCCGTAATATACAGCGACAATCACAGATTTCACTGGAGATTATATTAGTTTATCTCGCCAACGTCAGTGCAGCTTACCGGGATCACAAAGCAAACCATAAAAACAGTGAAGCAACTAAACAAACAAAGGGAAACGGAGGTATTACTAAAAAACTCTACAAAACGGAAAAAAACAATCCTACAACGCTGGACATGTTAAAGCAACCTCCGAACGACATCTACACAAACCTGAAAATTGCTATAAACATTACGAAACTCAAACGCAGATGCTGAAAACACAAAGTAAAACAAAATAAGCACTAGAATCGAAGTAAAGTTTACAAACTAAACCGTAGGCTTGCACAGACAAATACAATAAAAACGTAATACACTAGCAAATAAAAAGTCAGTGTAATAAAATACAGAAAAGCCCCACCATGGATGTCTACCTCGGATGGCTGCGAGGTCCGTTCGGGCGACCAGCACATTTGTAAAGTGAAACTAAAGCTAAAAAGAAAGTAAAAAATATCTAGCAAAAAGCTAATAAAACTGGTCCCCATCCCACCGCTGCCACCAAAAATAACTGTTAGGTTACTTTAGTTCGTGATATAACTCTACGGCTCTCTCGCCAGGTTTCAAGTGCGGTACTTCTATATTTCATTCGTTGTCTGATCAATGAAAAGGAAGTGATCTGGTAGCGTATGGCCTGCCTTTTAACTATTTAATTTAGGCATCAGAGTTATCATCTTTAGGTTTTGCTTTCCCACATTAAAGGCAGAGTCGGATATGTCTGTTTACGTGCAACAAAGATTTCAAAACGAGCAAAACTTACACAAATAAATTAATTTTAAAGTAAGGACAAAGAACTAAAAACCCCTGGAACCCAACGAAAGACTAATGTTAAAAATAATTAAACTAATCTAAATAAAAGGCCATACACGACAAAACACAAAACAAAAATAAAAGGAAAATAAGAAGATTCTAGTAAACTAAGAACTGAAGATTGAATAAATCCAAAAAAAAGAAAACAAAGGGTTCTAGAAAAAATCACGTTACGGGTTCTGTATGTACTGAAGGCGGGCAGAGTACATAAACATACCAAGATAATAACTTCACTTACTCTATTCTACGTCTTGATGTCTCCGATGTCGGTTTCGCCGCCCACAATACGGGGAAAAGCTAATCGAATAAAAAATGAACACAATATAAATAGAAAGATATCGAAAAAAAAAGTCTCTCTCTCTACTGACTTCGCTGAAAGTCTCGGGCCTGAGTGGCGGGTCCTTGTATTGGTTTACCCTGCGCATTTCACCGCGCAGTGTACATCAGAGCACAGCCGGCAATAAACAAACCGCGCCCTTGCGCAAAAACATGTGCCGTTTTTACTTTCGTTCTGTATACTAAATGTTTAAGTTACCGTGAATAATTTTAAACTTCATTCCTAATTTTGACATATCTGCTGCGCATCGCGCAGACCAGAGGGCCACCCACATCGGCTACGGCAGCGGCACGAGTGGGAAACTCCAACATTTCAGCTCGCTCACAGCGATGAGGGTTGGAGCGCTGGTACCAGGAAGTCCAGAACCTCATTTGCTGGGACATAGCAAAGTCCCGGAGAAGCAGGCTATCTATCACTATATCTCACTACTTGCATATTATAAATATGCATGTTATGTATACAACATATTATAAGATTATATATATCTCTATATATAATATATATATAATAGATATAGATATATTTATATATGGATAAATACATAACCTATAGCATAGTTTATATGTTATACATTGATACATCTGTTATATGTATCCATCTATACATAGTTTATATGATACATAGATACATATGTTTGTATATGTATACGTGACAGTAAAGTTGTGAAAGCAGGGATTTCACGAAATCCCTAAAAAAAAATCAGTTAAGTTCATGAAATCAAGTTTCACTCAGGGATTTCGTGAATTTACTGAAATTCCAGGAAATCACGAAATCCTGAAATATATCCTTGTTTTTACACTTTTTACTGGGGTTCAGTAAGATTTGAAATCGGAAAATATATTTGTAAAGTTTTTCTTTTTCAATTCATCCCCTGAGTTGCTTTTTTGGGGTTTTGCATCCCCCTGTTGGGTTATTACAAATTTTTAGGGAATGTAAAACACTTCCTTTTGATATAGGGAAAAAAAATCCAAGAAAAACTAGTTTAAAAAAGCAAGTGGTAGTACAACACTTCTTTATACCTCCTCTCATGAAAAGAGAGGGGTTGCCACCGCCTGTTCCTCCCGCCCCCCGCATCTGACCCCCATCCCTGGATGGAGAGACCGACTTCCGCGTTTTCGTTCTCCAAATGGGCTCCTCGCTTTTCCGACGCGGTACCCAGGGCAGCGGCGCAAATTTGTCTTTCCCTTTCCCAGTTTTCCACCCGCAGACGGGTGGAACCCCTTAATAATCTGCTTCTAATGTTTTAATATTTATATTATATATATATATATATATAATAATTAATATATTTATATATAATACAATTACATTTATTATTTTTATATTATAAAATTATATATATATATATATATATATATAATAAATAACAGCAATTAAAATTAAAAATTAATAATATATTATATTTTACTATTATATATAAATATATAAAAATTATAATATATCCATATATCTTTTTATATCTTTAAATATAATATAGATATATATGGATAATATACTTTTAATTATTATAAATATATATATATAATATATAAAATTCCCCAAATATATTATAGAATAAAAATATTTTTAATACAATATACAACCCAACATTTTTTAAAGTTTCTTAAAAAACAATAGAATTTTCATTATATAAATAATTATTTATTATTTATAATATAATATTTTGTTAAATATAATATATAAAAATAAAATTTATATAATAATGCCCGGGGTTGACGTTAAACTGCACCCCCTGCTGCCTTTGAGGTTCCCTATTCAGGCAAGGGGCAGGTCCCCCCCCAACTTGTGGTGGCGGGGGGGGCACCGGCCTTAATACAAAGCTCCAATTTAATAATATGATGTGGAAAAAAAAATTTACCGCCCCGGCGACCCAATGAACATGGAAAAAAGCCAGTTAAAGCAGAAGAAAGAAAAATATATAATGAATAATAAATAATAAATATATAAAAATTATATTGTGAATAATATATTTTATAATATAATTATATATATATATATATTTTTATAATTATATATATGTGAAACTATATATATATAATTTTATTTTTAAAAATATTATAATAAATATATGTGAATATAATATATAAATATATTTTATAAAAAAATATAATATATTTTTCTTTTTTTAACGGAGGTTCAGGTTGAGCCGCCTGGTCCCCAGCTGATACTTAATTGTAGTTTTCATGTTGGATGCTCTTGGGTGATACGTGGTAGGGTCCCCAGTCCTTTCCACGGGAGTGCCGGTGTTATTTTTTCGGAATCATTCTCTCTATTTTTCCCGGGGTTGGGGCTGCATGATTTGGGTGGGTTTGGCCCCCCAGTGGTAGGGGCAATGAGGTGAAATTTCCTTTCCCAAGAAACAACGCACGGCGGGGGAACCCCGAATCAAGCCGTCGTGACGTTTGATCCGACGCTTAAAACCCTCGGCACCGGGCCTTGACGATCAGGGTTTCCATGATTTTTTTTTGGCAATTAGAGCGGTGGTTTGCCATTGCCTCCCCCGGTGTTTTTTTTTTTTTTTTTTTTTTTTTTTTTTTTTTTTTTTTTTAATTTTTTTTTTTTTTTTTAAAAGAGTCACCATTTCTATTTTTCCCCCCACTGTTGGGTGGTTGACCACCCATGGTGGTGGCAATTTAGGGGAAGTTCCCTTTCCCCCAAAGGGAAAAAAACGCGCCGGCCGGGGACTCGAACCCCGAATCAGATTTCCCTCGTGACAGTCTTGAGCCCACGCTTACCCATTCGGTCACCCCGTCCCCCGCTATACAACACATACATAATTATGTAGGGAAAAATTACATCCGATCTGCCAATAATTAACGGATAAAGGATTAGACTGTTAGATTTTGCCCAGAAAGACCTGTTAGATAATTTTTATAATGAAAGCCACACGACACACCAGTTAGTTTTACTGACCTATGTACCCCTTTGAATTGCAAAAGTATTTTTTCTTACTTCAGGCAAAAAGCAGGTTTGGGAGCCCCAAAGTTTTGCTAACAGGATATAATTATTTCCAGTGATGAAAAGTTAGGCTAAGCAGAGAAATCCAGTGCTTTTTCTATTATATTATTTATAAAAAAATGGGGGGTCCTTTTTTTTAAAACATAATATATAATAATATTAAAAATTATTTAAAAAATTTCTATTTTATAATGGTTGGGGGGTGGTGTTTTTTATATATATTTTTTTTTATTTTTAATACAAAAAATTATTTAGGGGGTTTTAATTTTATTTTATATAT
>NW_023648948.1:0-6588 GCF_015228065.2 Penaeus monodon | reverse complement strand
CACACACACCAACACACACACACCCACACCCACACACCACACACACACAAACCCACACCCACCACCACAACACCCCCCACAACAAACACACACAAAACACACCCCCCCCAAAAACACACACACACCACACACACCCCCCCCCCCCCCCCCCCCGACAACACACACACACACACCCCAACCCCACACAACACCACACAAAAAAAGAAAAAAAGAAAGATCTTATGGAACGGAAAATGGTTCCCCGAGACATCTTTTGGGGGGTTTTTTAAAGAATGAATTATCGGGGTATGTGGAATGCCGTTTTTAAAACTCGTTTTTAACCGTGCGATAAGAATCTTTTAAAAGATGGTCATTAAAAAGGGTTTTTTACGGATGGAAATAGTTGTGTGGTCGCACAAGAGGTGGGGGAAAATTTGGGAAAAGGTGGCGCCAAAAATCCCGGTTAAAATTAGGGAAAAGAAATTCCTCTGTTTTACCTAGGAAGTTTGGATTGAAAGGAAGCGAGACCGTTGCAAATCAGTTCAAAGGTCCCAAAGGGAAAAACAGTGGAACACATGTCTTCCTGTCCAAGCTTGATTTTTGGGGAGGAGAAGTTACATGGAGCCCCAAAAACGATTTCCTGGGAACATCTTAAAAAGTTACATTAGGGGGAAAGGAGAGGAACACGGCCCCGGACGAACGGCCACCCCCGAAGGGCCTTAGATGGCCGGCGAACGGGCCCCCTGAATACCCCCAGTTGGCCGGCGAACAGGCCCCCTCGAATACCCCCCAGTAGGGCCCGGCAAAAAGGCCCACCTCTGAATGGGCCCAGTATTGCCGGACGAACGCCCATTTACGGGTGCCCAGTATGTGGGGGTTGAAAGGGGTTAAATCCAAGTCCCGAGAAAGTTGGGACGAACAGACCATCTCCGAAGGACCCAGAAAGAAAAATCCCCGAGAAACAACACGGTGCTGTGGAGATGAATAGAGCGAAGATCAGCTTACCGGGCCTTCTATATATGTGACAGTTTGGGTAAGCAACAACCCGAAAGGAATGGGAGAGAGGTTTTAGAGAGGGAGGGGGGGTAGAAGAGAGGAGGGGAGAGAGGGGAAAAAAGAGAGAGAGAAGAGGGGAGAGAGAGAGAGAGAAGGGGGGGAGAGAGAGAGAGAGAGAGAAAAGAGAGAGAAGAGAGACAACACACACAAAAATTATATTTCTTTTCATTTTTATTATTTTTTTATTTTTTTAAAGGGCCCCTGCCCACCGGGGTTTTGGCGATCATGGTTTAGAGCGGGGTTTGCATTCCTTCCGCCCGGTTTTTTATCGGTCACCATCTATTCCCCGGCATGACTGGGCGGTTGCCCACCAGGGCTGGGGTGGGCAATCGTTTAAATTTCCCTTCCCCAAGGGGAACAACGCCCCGGGTGGTGACTCAAAACCCTCGAACTAGATTGCCTTTGACAGTCGGGCCGAGCTCAAACCCATCGGCCCGCGGCCTTATATATCTCTTTTAACGGTGGTTCATGTTGAGCCGCCGTGGTCACAGCTTTTGATACAAATTTGGTAGTTTAGTTGTGATGCCTTGGAGTGAGTACGTGGTAGGGCCCCCATTCCTTTCCACGGAGGTTCCCGGGTGTTACCTTTAGGTAATCTTTCTTTTTTACCGGGTTTGGGACCAGCATTTGACTTGGCTGGTTGGCCCCCCAGTGGTGGGTAGGCAATCAAGGGAATTTCCTTCCCCAAGGGAACCAACGCGGCGAGGTGACTCAACCCTCGAATTCGGGATTCCCGTCGTGACAGTCCGCGGCCTTGACGATCTGGGTTCCATGATTTTTTTTTTAGCAATTTAGAGCGGGGGGTTTCCCAGCCTTCCCCCCGGTTTTTTTATCGAGTACCATCTCTTTTTTACCCGGCATGACTTGAGCTGGTTGGCCACCCAGGGTAGCAGCAATCGAGGTGAAGTTCCTTGCCAAGGGAAAAAGGGCCCGGCCGGTGACCAAAACCTCGAATATTTTTGCCTCGTGACAGTTGGAGTAAGACGTTTAAACCCCATTCGGCCCCGCGGCCCCCCTTAAAATTTATAATAATAATTATATAAATTTTATATTTTTAAAATTTATAATATTATCATGTTGGGTATTAAAAATGAAAAAGACCGATTTTTGGACATTTTGAACAAGGGGAAATTAAAGTTTATTGGTCATGTAATGAGAAGAAAAATATGAGAAAAAAACTTGTGACGGGGATGGTAAAGGGAAAAAAAGGGGAAGAGGCAAACCAAAGACAAGACTGAGCGACAATATCAAAGATTTTTGCGGGCTGTGGGTATAAGTGGAAAGAAAAGGTAAGATCGATTTTAGTGGCAAAGGGGAGGTGGGGGGGGGGCAGGGCTGCTCAAGAGAGCTACCTTTATTGATTTTTTTTTAAAAGGGGCGAGAAGTTCTCCTAGTTATGGAGATGGGGTTGAGAAGGACCCGGGGGGTTCCACTCAATTTTATTTTCTGACAAACCCTACCCCAAGTTTAAATACAGAAAAAAATTAAACCACATCCCCCGTCGCGTGGGTTATCAAGGGGCGGTAGCGGGGGCAACCAGGGCAATGAAAAAACATGTCGGAAAGACAAAGAAGATAAAGAAAACAGTCCAATAGAAACCTTTAAAAAAATCGAACGTGGAAGTAAGGAAATGAAAAGAGTGGGTAAAAACATACTGCTGTAACGAAATAGATAGATAAAACTTAAATATAGAATAAGTGAGAAAATTGGAAAAGAAGGAAGTTTCAAAACAAAGAAAACAAGCAGTTCTTTTTTTTGGAAAAGAAGAAGGAAATTTTAGTCAGATTTGCTATGTTCTCAAAAAAAAAAAACGAAAAGAAAATTTTGGGTAACCCCAATAAATATCGCTTTTTAAAATCGAATAAAAAGAAAACTTCAAAATTAGTATATCAATGCTACGCACCAACCCAACATTGCAAGTGATGAAAAGAAAGGATTTTTTTTTTAACCTCCCAAGATACTTTGCAAAAAAACCCTAACAGAGTGTAAAAGTTTCCAGGGGCGTTAAGCCCCCCCAGATTACATGGGAGACTTCAACCCCAAAATTTGGGAAAAAAAATATCAAAAAAATGACACTGTGGAAAATTCGCCTTGGAGTATAAATGAAAGAGGTAAAGATTTATAAATTCTGTAGAAAAAATAATCTATTTAAAACCCAATACTTTTTCCCAACACCCCCCAAGACACTTGTCACGGGGTTTTTCCCAGCAAAAAACCCAACCCAAAATTGATCTTTGTGCGACCAAAAAAATGGAAAGTGCATAAAAAATGCCAAGACAAGACCGGGTGCCGACGCAACAGTGGCCCCAAATACAAACTACGACTTTCAAATAAGACCAAAAAGATGGACGTCCAACCCCACCTTAAAGCTCGACTACAAAAATCTTAAACAATTTCAGAATTTAAAGCAAAAAATTTGAAAAAATCAATCAATGTGAAGATAATAAAACCAAATGGTGTGGGGAAGGGGAAAAAAACTCCGTGAGCACCCCTTAAGAAACTTCGCCCAAAAAAAAAAAGACAAATTCCCGGGTATTGAAGAAAAAGCGAATGAATTTAAACAAGAAGAGCCTAAAATCAAAGGGGACAATAACCAGGAAGATGTAATTTACAGAAAAAAAATACAAAAATCAAAAAATTATTGCGACGAGATAAAGAAAAATATTAAAGAAATTGTCGAGAATGAAAAAATTTCATCAATAAGACAACTAAAGAAATCTACCAAGGAGTACGAAACACCCCACGAAAATTAAACCACAATGGGACATATCAAAACTGAAGAGGGGTTTTTTTATGGGGAAAATAAGTCAAAGTAGAGGAATCAATATTTTCCCAACCATACAAAAAGAAAAAAGATCAACAACACATAATTAGATCAAAGACAAGAAGAGAACCACCGCCACGCTAGACGAAGTTTTAAAAACATAAAAATTTTAAAAAAAACAAGAGCCCCCGGGGTAGAGAAAAACAGCAGAAAATAATTAAGAATGTGGCGAAAAGGGTTTAATATTCTTTCAAACTTACAAAAATAGGGGAAAAAAAAAAAAAAAAAAAGGCCAGAAAATGGGTAAACAGTCTTTACTCCCCAACCCAAAAAAAGGGGATGCACCCAGGCAACAATAAAGGACAATTTCATTAAAAAGTCACGCAGAAAATTTGTTTAAAAAATTTCGAAAAAGAAGGAGTTAAGAGAGGAAATTGCAGAGAACAAGAGGGTTTTTGCCCCGGAAAAGGTACCCGAAACCAAAATTTTAAAACTAAATTTATCATAGAGAAAAACAGAGAAAATCAAAAAGACCTATACCCGTGTTTATCAACTTGAAAACTTTTGAACGTGTCACGAATCCCCTTGGGAAAACATGAACGATATGAAGTTCCAAAACACAATCCAATAATTAAAAAAACCATGTAGACCCAAAAACAAGCAGGTAAGAAAAACCCCTTTTGGGTTAAAGAATGGTTCGAAGCAAAAAAAGGAGACGAAGGTTTCATTCTGTCTCCGCAATTTTTAATATATTCTGAAACAATTTTGAGAGGGGTCTAGAGAATTTTGAAGGAACTGTGGATGTTGGAGGATACAAAATATCAAATCTGAGGTACACCCATGATTAGTTTTGATTGCCAGCGTATCACTGAACTACAAAACTATAGATAAAGTTAGAGAAGCAAACGAAAAGGCTGGCTTTTCTTAATGCCAAAAAAACTAAGATCATGAAGATTCAAAAATAACCGGCAAGAACAATGAGAACATGTAATTCAATGGGAAAGATTTGGAAAAAAGGAAAGAGTTCATTATCTTGGAGTGTTTTAACTAAAACATAGATGATTTACGGAATAAAAAAAAAGAATTGCCCTTTCCAAAAACGCCCCCCAATTTCTTTTTCCCCCAAAAAAACTGGAAAAACGAAGCTTACCTTTCGGGCAAAGCTGAGGTATGAACTCATTAGTTTTCCAATTGCAATATGGGTTTGGTGTTGGGTGTTGAAGTAGATAGACAAGAAAAAAGATCAATAGTTTTTTAAATGTGGTGTTAAGACGAGTATGCGTATTTGCGGCAGAGAAGAAGACGAATGATGAAGTGCGAGAAAAATAAATTTTAAAGACCCACTGTTTGGGCATATTTAAAAAGAGGAAATTTAAAATTAGGTCAGTAAGGAAGTAAAAGTATTTAGAAAAAATTGCTGACAGGGATGGTGATAGGAAAAAGAGGGGAAAAGGCAACCGAAGACAAGATGAGCGACAATTCCAAAAAATATTTGCGGGCTTCGATGGGTTAAAGGAAAGAAAAGCGAGACGGTTTTGTGGCGAAGGTGGTGGAGGGTCCACGGCGCTCAAGCATGGGATACCGTATGATTGATGACCCAAAAACAAGCAGCGTAAAAACCCCTTATGGGTACAGAATGGTTTGAAGTCAAACAAGGAGTGCGACAGGGTTGAAATTTTGTCTCCGCACCTCTTTTAAAATAATTTGAAAAAATTTTGAGAGGGTTTAGAGAATTTGGAAGGAGCGAGATGTTAGGATACAAAAAAATCAAACTAAGGACGTGGCAGTTTGAGACAAATCCCTTGCCTACATGTTCCCCAGAACTTGTTGGAGAGAGATAAAGCACACTGAAAGAAGCCTGTGATCGGGGAAAGGAAAAAGGAATAGGAAGGTATGTGTGTCTATTTACGGAGTTTGTTGAGCCACGGGACAGCATGAAATTAATGTAGTTCATGTTTTGGGTGCCTTGGAGTGAGTACGTGGAGGGCCCCCAAATTCCTTTTTACGGAGAGTGCTGGGGTTTCCTTTTTTAGGGAAAAACGCACACACCACACCACCCCAAACACCAACACCACAACCCCACCACACACACTTTATATACACATAACACACACAACCCCCACACACACCACCACACACACATAATATATAATATATATGCACACATAAAACATCACATAACATAAACACAAAAACACACAACATACTATATATATATATATATTTTATAATATATATATTATATATATAATATATATATATTATAAAAATAATGGGGGAGGAAGGGGATCCCCCCATAAAAAATATTCCAAAACCTGATATAGCCCCCATATAAGAATGGGATAAAATAACAAAAAAAAAAAGAACAAGAGCAAATCACTTGGAAAACTTTTTTTTTAAAAGGGGGTTTATGTTTGAGCTGCCTGGGCACAGCAGTACTTAATTGTAGTTTTTAGTGTGAGCTCTTGGAGTGAGTATGCAGCGGGCCCATTTTGCCGCTCTGGATGGGCCCCACTGAAGGGAAATTCGTTTGACATGTGGGTTCCCTTGGCACCGCAGTCCCCTTCCCAAAGGGGGTGAGCTCCGGGAAATTTTTCTCCCTTGGGGAGGGGCCGTCCGCGAGGGGGAAAACTCACTCTCGGATCAACCTGAGGCGGCCCCAACGAGTGGGTACGAGGGGAAGGGGGGCGCAGGGGGCGCGTCGGGAGGCTGGGGGACGCCCCCGGGGAAAATGGAAGGGGATGGGGGAAAATGTTGGGGGGGGGGTTTTTAAAAAAGGGGGGAATGTG
>NW_023648946.1:0-6591 GCF_015228065.2 Penaeus monodon | reverse complement strand
TTCACTTCTACTTACCATCTATTTTCCCTTCCCTTCTATTACCATCATGAACCTGCAGAACACATCCATCTGCATTTCTCTCTCCGTCTTGCAAGTTTCCCTCTCTTCCCCTCTTTCTTCATTTCCTTTACCTCTCGTCTGTTATCTCTTTCCCCTCCATCTCATGTTCTCCTTCTATACACTGTCAATGTACACCACATAACACCTCTTTTTTTCTCTCTTCACCTACTCCTTTTCCTCTTCTCTAACCTCCTTTATCTCGTCGTAGTCCACCTTCTACTTCATCTCTCCCTACTCCATCTCCTCCTTTATCTCTCCCTCCTCCAACTCCTCCATTATCTCTTCCCTTTCCACCTCCTGTTACCCTTCTACTCACCACCAAGCTACGCTACATATCAATTAAGACGGGTCACGGTATTCGGGCAGTCCATTAACTGATTGGGAAGCGGAAGGACTTTTCGGGGTCGAGGTGATATGTGTGTGTGTGGCAGCCGCTTGCTAACCAAATTGTCACACGAGGTCTTTGGGGAGGAGGCTGCTACTCGGGGGAGGAGGGAGGAGGAGGTGGGAGGAGAGGAAAAGGTGGAGTGGAGGTGGAGGTGCAGGAGCTGGAGGTGGAGGTGGAGGTGGTGGAGATGCAGGAGGAGGAAGATAGGAGGTGGTGAAGATGGTGGAGGTGGTGGAGGTGGAGGTGGAATTGGAGTTGCAGGAAGAGGAAGGGGAAGAGGAGGAAGAATAGTGGGAGGAAGAGGAGAAGCAGGAGGAGGTCGTTACCGGGGATGAGGAAGAAGAAGAAGAGGAAGACGAAGAAGAGGCAATTACCGAGGAGGAGGAGGAGGAGGCAGTTACCGGGAGGAAAAGGCAATTGCCTGAGGGTGGCGGAAATAGTTACCGGGAAAAGAAGGCAGTACACCGGGTTAGAGGAGGCACTCACCGGGGAGGAGGGTTCGCCACCGGGAGGCTGGGGGACAAAGAGTGTCAGAGTAATCTCCTCTCCCCTAATGCCGACGAGTAGCAATTATCGGAGAGCGAAAAACAGTGTCGAGGTCTGCCTTTAGAAAGGACGAGTGATCGCTGAGTGAAAACCGATGTCTAGGCAAGGCTCTCCGTGGGCTGGACAAGTGTGTTTAAACAGCAGAGAGCGAGGCACATTGTTAGGCTCTTGTGTATGATGGGTTGAGTGTGGTGGGTTCAGAATGAAAAAGAGAAGTTCCTTCAAGGCATTCATACACGTTGTGAATGCTGTACTCTCTCTTCTTCCTCGTCTCCTCGCTAGGTCTTCGTGTATATATATATATATATATATATATATATATATATATATATATAATATTATTTTATTATATTATTATATTAGTATTATTATTTATATATCTATATTATATATTATATATATATTATATATATATATTATATTTTCTATATTTTCTATATATCTATTATTATAATACATATATATATATATATATATATATATATATATATATATATATATATATATACACGAATACCTACGAGGTAACTAGGAAAAGAGAGAGTACATCATTCACAACGTGTAATGAATCTTGAGGAACTTCTTTTTTTCATTTGAACCCACCACACTCACCCATCATTACCAGAGCCTAACATGTGCTCGCTCTCTGCTGTTTTAAACACCTTGTCAGTCCCAGGAGACCTTGCCTAAATCGGTTTTCACTCAGCGATCACCTCGTCCTTTCTAAAGCATACCTCGACACTGTTTTTCGCTCTCCGATAATTGCTACTCGTCGCATTAGGGGAGAGAGATTTATCATATATACATATATACATATTTTCATAATACTAATACATAAGTTATACTACATAATACGTTATGTCTATATAAATAATAAATATATAAATATATATAAAATTTTATAAATATTATAATATTATATATATATTATATAATTTTATATAATTATATAAATTTTATAATTATTATATTAATATTAAATTTTTATATAATATATATTTTATATATAAATATTAAAATATATATATATTAAAAATTATTATATATATATATTTTATATATATTAATTATTTAAAAAATTTTATTATATATATATATTATATTATAATAAATATATTCGTAGTGTATATGCATATTTATGAATATATTTTTTATTCTATAATATATATATATATATATATATATATTCTGAATATCTATCACACGTTATATATAAAATAATATAATATATTTTAAAATATTATATATATATATATTTTAAAATTTTATATATATCAAAATAATTAATATATGAAATTTGTTTGTATTTTAAATTTTAAAATATATATTTATATTATATTTATATATTTAATATTATTTTTTATATATTTTATATATATTTATTTTATTTTTTATATATTTATATTACTATATAGATAATAGTATATATTCAATATATATGTAATATGTAATATGTAAATATATATTTATATTATATATGTAAATATATTGTATATATAATTTTATATAAATATAATATATATAATATAAATAATTTTATAATAAATTAATTTTATATATATTTTTATATATACATTATATTAAAGTATATATATATAAAATATATATATTATTATATATATATATACATTTATATATGTAAATATATATATATATAATAATATATTATATATATATATTAATTTTATACTATATATACCCTATATATATATATATATTATAATATATATATCATAAAATAGATAGATATAGATAGATAATAGATATAAAATATAGATAGATAATAGATATATAGATATATAAATAATATATATAGATAGATAACAGATAGATAGATACATATATAAAATCATATATACACACACACACTACACAACACACTATATATATATATATATATAATATATATATATATATATATATATATATATATATATATATATACACGAAGACCTAGCGAGGAGACGAGGAAGAAGAGAGAGTACAGCATTCACAATGTGTATGAATGCCTTGAAGGAACTTCTCTTTTTCATTCTGAACCCACCACACTCAACCCATCATTACACAAGAGCCTAACAATGTGCCTCGCTCTCTGCTGTTTAAACACACTTGTCCAGCCCACGGAGAGCCTTGCCTAGACATCGGTTTTCACTCAGCGATCACCTCGTCCTTTCTAAAGGCAGACCTCGACACTGTTTTTCGCTCTCCGATAATTGCTACTCGTCGGCATTAGGGGAGAGGAGATTACTCTGACACTCTTTGTCCCCCAGCCTCCCGGTGGCGAACCCTCCTCCCCGGTGAGTGCCTCCTCTAACCCGGTGTACTGCCTTCTTTTCCCGGTAACTATTTCCGCCACCCTCAGGCAATTGCCTTTTCCTCCCGGTAACTGCCTCCTCCTCCTCCTCCTCGGTAATTGCCTCTTCTTCGTCTTCCTCTTCTTCTTCTTCCTCATCCCCGGTAACGACCTCCTCCTGCTTCTCCTCTTCCTCCCACTATTCTTCCTCCTCTTCCCCTTCCTCTTCCTGCAACTCCAATTCCACCTCCACCTCCACCACCTCCACCATCTTCACCACCTCCTATCTTCCTCCTCCTGTATCTCCACCACCTCCACCTCCACCTCCAGCTCCTGCACTTCCACCTCCACTTCCACCTTTTCCTCCTCCTCCACCTCCTCCTCCCTCCTCCCCCGAGTAGCAGCCTCCTCCCCAAAGACCTCGTGTGACAATTTGGTTAGCAAGCGGCTGCCACACACACACATATCACCTCGACCCCGAAAAGTCCTTCCGCTTCCCAATCAGTTAATGGACTGCCCGAATACCGTGACCCGTCTTAATTGATATGTAGCGTAGCTTGGTGGTGAGTAGAAGGGTAACAGGAGGTGGAAAGGGAAGAGATAATGGAGGAGTTGGAGGAGGGAGAGATAAAGGAGGAGATGGAGTAGGGAGAGATGAAGTAGAAGGTGGACTACGACGAGATAAAGGAGGTTAGAGAAGAGGAAAAGGAGTAGGTGAAGAGAGAAAAAAAGAGGTGTTATGTGGTGTACATTGACAGTGTATAGAAGGAGAACATGAGATGGAGGGGAAAGAGATAACAGACGAGAGGTAAAGGAAATGAAGAAAGAGGGGAAGAGAGGGAAACTTGCAAGACGGAGAGAGAAATGCAGATGGATGTGTTCTGCAGTGTCTCATGATGGTAAGTAGAAAGGTGAAGGGAAAAGAGGTAAAGGAGGAGGTGGAGAAGAAGACGAAAAGGAACGAGAGGGAAAGGAGTAAGTACAGAGAGAAAGGAAGAAGGAGGCGTTTCTACTATAGCTTAGTGGTGAGTAGGATTAGAGGAAGAGGTAAAGAGATGGGGGAAGAAAAAGAGAAGTGGAGAGAGGAGATAGGAAAAGATGAGAATAAGATAGGGAGGCAACGAAAGAGGTGGAGAAAAGAAAGGTTGAGGAGGGAGTCGGTAAAGAGGAAAATGAGATGGGAAGGTAAATGAGGAAGGGAGAAGGGGAAGGATGAGAAAGAAGAGAGATAAGGAGGACGACAGAGAGGCAGAGGAGAAGGTGTAGGACAAGGAAAACAAGGGATTGGACGAACAAGTGAATGAGAAGAAAATGATAAGAAAAACAATAACCAGAAAAAAGGAGGATGAAGAAGAACCATGATAACGAAGAAAAAAAATGAAAGCCAAAGAGTCAATGACAATGAAGAGAACGGAAGAAAGATGAGATAAATTAGGAGTAAAGGTAAAAATCAAGATTAAGAGGGGAAAGGAAAGAGCCATTAAAATTTAGGGGGAATGGAGCTTATTTAATCAAGAGACTTAGAATGTGTTAATGAAAAAGAACGAGTGAAAATAATTTAAAAATAAGTGCAGGATCATACATGACAATTCATTCTGTAAAACCACATAGTTTTCTACTAGATGTGTTATTTCCAGATAGGTAATCATAAAATAACTCTTTACGAGATCTTAAATATCACAAGTTAAATTTAATACTCAATAAAGAAAAGAAATTAAAAAAGAAAAAAAATATATATATAATACTGGTATACAATATATCCCATTGCTATAATGGAACACAATGGCAAGTTGCTGTATTGAAATGATAAACGTAATACGTTGCAGGAAACTGCAGAGGAGGGCAATAACCATAGTGATAATAATTCTCATAACAGATATAGCCATAAAATGACGATAACAATAATAAATATATAAACAACAACGCTGCTGCTTCCTAGCAAAACGAGCATAAATAAAAGGATAAAGTTGATAAGATTAATAGTAGTAATAAAGTAGTAATGCTGATGCTAATACTAATAGTATTAATAATATTGATAATAATGATATTGATAATAATGATATTGATAATAATGATATGATAATAATGATATATAATAATATATTGATAATAATGAATTGATAATAATGATATTGATAATAAGATTGATAATATGAATTGATAATATGATATTGATAAATATATTGATAATAAGAGATAATAATGTTTGTAATAATTATTGATATAATGATATTGATAATAAGATTTATAAAATATGATATAATGATGAAATAATGATTGATAATAATGAATTGATAATAATGAATTGATAATAATGATATTGATAATAATGATATTGATAATAGATATTGATAATATGATATTGATAATAATGATATTGATAATAATGATATTGATAATATGAATTGATAATAATGATATTGATAATGAATTGATAATAAGATAGATAATAAGATATTGAATAATAATAGATAATAATGATATGATAAAAACGATATTATAATAATGAATGATAATAATAAGCTGATAATGAATAAAAGCGATAATAATAAAATGATAATAATAAGCGAAAATAATATATAAACATAATGAATTAATAAAAAGCGATATTGATAATAATATATGCAAATAATAATTTTAAAAAAGCATAATATAAAAGCGTTTAATAATAAAAGTGATAATAATAATATATTGAAAATAATGATATATAAAAGCGATAATAATAAAACATAATAATAAAAGTGATAATAATAAAGCGATAATAATAAAAGCATAATAATAAGCGATAATAATAAAAGTGATAATAATAAATGCGATAATAATAAAAGCGATAATAATAAAGCATAATAATAAAAGCGATAATAATAAAGTAATAATAAAGCATAATAATAAAACGATAATAATAAAAACGATAATAATAAAAACGATAATAATAAAAACGATAATAATAAAAGCGATAATGAAAAGCGATAATAATAAAATCGATAATAATAAAAGCGATAATAATAAAAGCGATAATAATAAAGCGATAATAATAAAAGCGATAATAATAAAAGCGATAATAATAAAGCGAAAATAATAAAACCCTTAAAATAAAAGCGATAATAATAAAATAATAATATAAAAGCGATAATAATAAAAGCGATAATAATAAAAGCGATAATAATAAAAGCGATAATAATAAAAGCGATAATAATAAAACGATAATAATAAAAGCATAATAATAAAAGCAAATAAAAGCGATAATAATAAAGCGATAATAAAAATAATAATAAAAGCGATAATAATAAAAGCGATAAATATA
>NW_023648945.1:0-6593 GCF_015228065.2 Penaeus monodon | reverse complement strand
GAATTGTTTGTTTTTTCAAAAAAATTCAATTTCCATCTTTTTTTTTAAAAAAATTTTTTAAATTTTTTAAAAATTTTTATTTTTTAAATTAAATTTTTTAAAACCCCAATTTAAAATTTAAAAATTTTTAAATTAAATTAAAAAAAAAAACTTACAAGATTTTTTTATATATATAAAATTATTATTATTTTTTTATATATATATATTATATATTTTTCAAAAAATTTATAAAATTATATATATTTATATATTTTATTATATAAATTAATATATCACACGCATGTATACGTGTGTTGTAACACGTTTTAACATGTATGAAACCGCTCACAATATGTTACTATGATGACATATACATAAAAGGGCCTAAAAACCCCTGTTTCTCAAATGATTTAGGACTCTCTCCACTCTTTGGGCCCCTTTATTAATTTTAAAACAGCTGGACGAAATTTTTCGGATTTGCGAATATTTTGGTTTCCCCCTTTTTCCTCCCCAAATTTAAACTCTCTCTTACCACCCTAATTACTTTTTACTTCTTAAAACCTACTTATAAACACATTTTGGAAGTACTGCTACCTCCTTATACGGAGGGTTTTCACGTGTATTCTGACATCCTTAATGAGACTTCCGCTCTTCACCCGCCTCCCAACGGAGATCCCCCAGCGCTCTCCTTGCAAAGGAGAGGGGCGATAGCCCCGGTTTTTTTTTTCTTTTTCTTTCTTCTTAGCACATAACGAGTATTTTCCCCTGATATCGAAGCATGAGTCCGAATAGAAATTTCAGTATTGGTACTCGAGACTTTACAAAAAGAAGAAGAAAAAGAAGAGGGGAGGGGGAAAGAATATATAAAAAATTTATATATATATATATATATATATATATATATATATATAATATACTAAATTCTAAAAAGGGAAAAAGAAAGTATTTTCCCCCTTGAACCAAACCTTGAGTTCCGAATGGGTATTATATTCAGTTTTGGTTTTTTCGGGGTACTTGAAAAAAAAGAAAAAAAATAATAAAAAATGAAATAATAATAATAAAATAATGATAATAAGACAAAAAAAATGAAAATAATAAAAAATAATTTAAACATAATAAATTATAATTTCTAAAATTTACGTCAACATACCCTTACATCACTCACGGTGAAGGGGTAGTTTCTGAAGTAAAAAAGTCTATAATAGTTGTTCCCTGTTCTGCTCTGTCCCGGCCCCGCAGCACAGTGTTAGAGTGCCCAACCAAAGTCAAGGGGTTTTAAAGTCAGCCCCTTGAGTGATAGCATTTCGCCTTTTTTTAGCAACGTTCTCTGTTCACTAGCAGTGAAAAGTGTCCCTTTGCTTTTATTTCCCGTAAACCCCAATTCTAGGTAGACTAAAAAAAAGGACAAGGAGATTTTTTTTAAAAGCCAAGAGGGGGCCCATTACAGGTAATCCCCCCACTCTCGGGGTTTTTTTGAGATCATTGCTTCCCTGAGGGAAGGCCATTCAGTAGACCTCATGAAATTTCTATCTTGGATTCCCTCCACCCGGTTTTTCGCCCAAACCCCCCCTTTCCCCGCCTTTTTTTCCCCTCAAATCAGTGGGTTTTATTTTTAAAAAAAGAACAAAATCAAATATATATTATTATATATTAAAATTTTATAATATATATTATATATATATAAAATTTATATAATATATATTATATAATATCTATATATATATATTTATAGATATATATATATATATATATATTATAATATAACATATATATATATTTTTATTTTAAAAGATATATATTTATATATATATATATATTAAAAAAAATTTATATATATTTTTGTGGTGTGTTGTGTGTGTGTGTGTGTGTGTGGTTGTGTGTGTGGGGTGTGGGGGGGGGTGTTGGGGTGTGAAAATTAGTATGCATTTTTTTTTTGCTGCAGTATAAACCATAAAGACAAAGCAAATTCAAATATCGAAAACATCGACCCCACTCCCCGCAAAAATTTGGGATTTTTTTTTTTTTTTTTTTTGTTTTTTTTGTTTTTTGTTTTTTTTTTTTTCCCTCCCTCTTTCCGTTCTCTATTGTCTCTCCATTTCTATGAGTCTTCTATCTCTATATATCCGTATCTTCTGTTGGATAATCCTTTTATTACTAATCCCTACCTTCGTTCAATCCCCCTCCTTTAAAAATTTTCCGTATGGTCAGTGGCTTCAAAAAAGGAAAAGGACATTAAAAATATGTTTCACTATAAAGGTCCCCCCCCCCCCAAACCCCGTGCATCCGCTCTGAGACGAGAAAATGTTTGGAAAAAAGAGGTTTCCCAAAAAATAATTTTTAAGTTTACCCTAGCGTTGGCAGGCGAGTCTCGGTTTCTTGATTACTATTCACCCCCTCTCTCTATTCTTGGGATTATTCCCCCTTTTTTTTACTGAATTTGCAAGTTTACGAGTTGTTTTTTTTTTTTGTTTTTTTTTTTTTTCTTCTTTTCTTTCTTTTACGCAGGTATAAAGCAACCAGATTAAAGGGAACCTTTCTTTCATGCAGTGAATATCACCGGTGTGCTTTTCGGAATTTTTCCCGAGATTTGCACAACGTTCAGACAAATTGGCCTTGTTTTTTTTTTCTTTCTTTCTTCTTTTGTTGTTTATATTTAGTACTTTTATTATTGGAACTTAAACTTTGAAAAGGGGGGAAGAGAGGAGAGAGGGAAAAGAGAGAGAAAAAGAGAAAAGGAGAGAAGAAAAGGAAAGAGAGAGAGAGGAGAGAGAGAAAAGGGAGGCAGAGAGAGTAAGAAAAGGGGGGAGAAAACAGAAAAAGAGGAAAAACTGAGTTGAGAAACAAAGAGTTTGGGGGGGGGAAACGGGAAAAGGGAAAGGAAAAAAGGAAAAACAGAGAAAAATAAAGGCAAATCAAAAAGGGGGGGAATATGCAGCAAAATTCGTTTTCGACGTTTTATATAATATTATATATTTATATATTTATTTTATATATATATAATATATATATTTATTATAATAATATATGTATTATATTATATAAAAAATATAAAATATATATTTAATATATATTTATTTTAATTAAAATGGTTTCCCCAAATCCCATCAAACCTGTGTACAAACCTTTAAAACAAATTTGGGCATGCCCTTCCCATGACCTGACGCCTTTTTACCCCCGATTACGACGGACCAAGGGGGACTGGGAATGCGGGGGACGAGACAGGGGGGGATTTGTTCGGGTTGGGGGGCTTCGGTTTTTGGTCGCCAAAAATGGGTTTTTTGGGGGGAGCCGGGGGCGAGGGGGGAAAGGAAAAAACACCCTTGGAGGGAACCGGGGAAAGGAGGGGACTATGGCTGGTTCGGGGGGCCCGGCGGACCCGGGGTTTTTTGGTTCCCGAAATTTTACATTTTATGTTTTGCAAGTTGACCTTTTTGTCATTTTGGGATTGCAGTATAGGTTTTTTTAAATAAAAAAATTTTTCCCTTTCTGTTGGTAATATTCAAAATTTTTTTGCGGGAGGTGATTTTCGTACATTTTTGGGTTACCCGGTGTTTTGATAAAAATCCCAAATTTAAATTTAAAAATTTGGGCTTTATTTTCCCCCCCCTTTTGTTTACTTCCCAGTATTTACTTTAAAAACTGGCAACTAAAAAAAAGGGAAGCAAAAAGGAAATAATATAATATTAATAGAAAATGTTTTGTAAAACGGAAAAATATACAAGCAGAGCATATTTTTTAAAGTGATTGTTAATTAGAAAAATGTAACAAGGCTGGAACAGAAAAAGCTCGCATATAAATTAATTTTTGGGCCCTCTAATGAAAAACAGAGCTAATATATAACAAGTACGAGTATATGTAATTTAAAAAAAATTAAGAAGTGGGTCACGCGGGAGTAAACACAAGAAAATATACATACAGGAATTTTGGGGCATAGAAATTAAAAAAAACCAAGGATTTTTATAAATTTTTACGCTTGACCCCAAAAAATATTACTTGATTGGGTTCTGTTTTGCAAACCCCGGTTTTTGTAAAAAACCGGTTTTCATTTTTTAATAACGAAAGCTACGTAAAAAAATATATATATATGTGGAAAATATATATTTTATATATAAAATATAATTTATATTTTTTATATATAATGTGGTGTGTGTTTGTGTGTTTGTGTGTGTGGTGTGTGTGGTTTTGTGTGGGTGTTTGTGTGTGGGTGGGATGGGGTGTATGTGTGTGTGTGGGGTGTGTTCATGTATGTTGGGGTTGGGGGGTGTGGTGTGTGGGGATGTGTGTGGGGGGATATAGATTTATGATTTTGGGGGGTCTGGTCAGGGAGGACTTTATCAAGGGGGTTCATTATTCCCCTTTTTTTATATACTCAGCATCACCTTCGGTTTCGAATTTCTAAATAAATTTTAGTCAATTTCTAAATCAATTTATTCTAAATAAATTTAATTCTGGTAGATAGGCAATGTCTAGGACTAGTTCCCCCTATTTCAAACTCCTTTAGTGTGGCATGGTTTTTTTAATATGGCCCCGGGTTTTTATACCAGAGGGCCTAGGTGCGAGGCCTGGCAGGGGGATTGTCTTTGTCTTTCGGATTACCCTTTCAGGGGTCGCCACAGCGCGAAAAACTTTTTCCACCCTTTTTCGATCTTGTGTGTCCTCCTCAGCTCATACTCCTCTGATTTTGTCCAAAAACCCTTTTTTCGGTCTCCCTTTACGTCTCTTTCCCTGGTGGTGCTTCGAATATTTCTCCCCCCTTCTCTTCAGCGCCCAGACCATCTTAGTCCCCACTCTCTTAACCCCCCCAAGCTTTCTCTAGCACATTCCCTCCCCGCCTATTCCTTATTTTGTTTTTTCCCTTGAGCCCCAGAGTGATTCAATGCAGCCACCGGACGTAGAAGCCCCTTCGAGTCGGGTGGCCCCAAGCCCCAAGAAATGCGAGGGTTTCGAAAGAGGCAAGCGGCGTAAAAAATAGCCAAAAACCCAAGATGAGCAATAACCAACAGAATACCAGGGAGGATTGTTATCTATCTATTTTAGTGTAGCATTGCTTTATTCCATCTTTCATATCCGTTTTTTACGCAAGTTCCTTTGTGTTGATATATCAGTTGTGTTTATAGTTTTTTCAGTGAATTCATTAGATAAAGAGAAGAGAAGGGAGAGAAATAATAATAATAGTAATAATGATAATAATAATAATAATAAAAAAAATTAATGATAATGATAATAATAAAAATAATAATAAAATAATAATAATAATATAATAATATAATGATAATAATAATAATAATAATGATAATAATAATAATAATAATAATAATAATAATAAAAAAATAATAATAATAATAATAATAAATAATAAAAAAAGAAAAACGGGGAAAAAAAGAGAAAATCATCAGTAATCCTAACTACTGTCTTAGCCATTTCACGCCAAACACCAGGCCTGAAGACGCCCCACGGTGAGCAAGTTCTTCATTTGTCAAGAATTGACAGTTTGGGTTTAAATGATCTTGTGAATTCAGTCGAGAAAATTATTTCACATGATGCTTTGTGAGAAATTCTTTTTTTCCAGGAAGGTGTTTGATCAGCTGTCTTCTGTCAGGAGAGGATGGTGAGGGTGGCGCTCCGTATAAATAGTTAATGCAAAGATGCGCACTGCCTGAGAAATGTTACAGCTCACTTTTGGAGTAAACACCCAAAAGTATCCCGGGAATTTTTAATGATCCGAGAAAAACAGCGTTTAAGGTGAGAGAGCAAGCTTCTCTGTTAAGAGTTTCCCTCCACAAGAAGAAAGGGAGGGGAGGAGGAAAAAAAAGGAAAAAAAAAAGAAAAATATGAAAAAAGAGAGTAAAGAGAAAGAAAAAGAACAATGAGAAGAAAAATGAAGAGGAAGAAGGAAAAGGAGAGAAGATAAAACAAAGAAAACAAGGGAAAGATAGAAAAAACAGAAATGGAAAGAGGAAAGGCCTATTTTGACCGTCTCTTGACCACAGGCCTAAAAAAGGGCCCGTGGTCAGTTATTTTGTTGTTTGTTTTTTTTATCTTATATATTACATTATTATTTTTTTATTATCATTTTTTTATTTTTTATTATTTATTATTTATTGTTATTATTATTTTTATTATCGCTATTATCATTATCACTATTATTATTATTTTATTGCTCTTATTATCATTATTATTTATCATCTTTAGTTTTGATCTTTTTAATAATTTTAAAAGAGGAGTCAGTCCAGCTGCAGACACAAATCGGCCTTTTATCCAAAGACCCTCACTTCCTGCTCCACTGGTTCCCTTCCTCCATTTTCTCGTTATTATTCTATTTTCGTAGACTTGCCTTAAGGCCTCTCCTGTTCACGCCCACCTGCTGCTCGCCGAATCACAAGGATCTCTGAACACTTCCCTCCTCGCTAATCACGCCAGCAGTCCTTCTCGTCCTTCTCCTAGGCTTTTTTCTCCTTTTTTCCTTTCTTTTTTTTCCTTCACTTTTTCCTCTACATATTCTCCTCCTTCCTTTTTCTTATTTCTCTTCTACGTTCTCCTCTTCCCCTTCTCCATTTTTCCTTCTGCCCTCTCTTCTTCGTTTCTTCCATTATATTGTGTTGTTATTATTATTT
>NW_023648944.1:0-6593 GCF_015228065.2 Penaeus monodon | reverse complement strand
TATATATATTATATATAAATAATAAAATATTTAAAAAATATAATATATATTATATATATATTATATATATAATAGAAATTTTGGTGTGTGTGTGGGGTGGTGTGTGTGTGTGGTGGTGTGTGTGGTGTGTGTGTGTTTATGTAGTAGGAAATTATGTGGGAGAGAGAGAGGAAGGGAAGGGGAAGGAAATGTATATATCAACGTCACCTTAGTCGATGCAACTAGGCATTATTGCTCTAAAACCCGTATAGGTAAGTAATATCCGGCGAAGAAGGTGAGGAGCAAGCTGTTGCCTTGCAGCAGGCTCTTCCTCTCCACGCAGCTGATGGACCAAAGGAACGGCATAAACCGTACGGTTTGGCACCAGCGGCGGGGCAGGGTTCGGCTCCGAATATCTGCCCTATCTTAAATTATCTATCTATCTATATATAGAGAGAGAAGTGAGAAATGAAAATTTATAGAAATAATATATATATTTATTTTTAAAAATATTATAGAGAGAAGAGAGAGGAGAGAGAGAAAGAGAAGGAGAGAGGGGCGAAGAGAGGAGATAGAGAGAGAGAAGAGAGAGAGAGAGAAGAGGAGAGAGCAAATGGTCAAAATGAGTCGAGTGTTTTTTTCCCTACAACCGATCGTACAGCAGCAGCCTGGTCCTAAGTACGCAACAATAAAGCCGTTAATTGGTTTCGGCAGTTTTAGAAATACTATTGTTGAAAAGGAGAGGAGAAATTTTTTCGTTTTTGTAAAGATCATTATTCATCATAGTTTCTCTTATCATTCCAATTTGAAATCATTGTTATTTTTTGTAGCTTTCTTGTTACTAGTACATATAATGAAGATAATGATAATGATCATCATCATCATCATCTCATCATCATCATCATCATCATCATAATACAATAATTGTTATAATAATAATAATAACAATAATATAATGAAAAAATAATAGTAATACTAATAATACATATTATTATTATGATAATAATGATAATAATAATCAATATTAATGCTAATGAAATAATGATAATAATAATAATAATGATAATAATAATAATAATAATATAATAATAATAATAATAATAATAATAATAATAATAATAATAATAATAATAATAATAATAATAATGATGATGATAATAATAATAATAATATAATAATAATAATGACAACTATTATCATTATTTTTGTTATCATTATTATCATTATTATTATATTATTATTATTATATTATTATTATTATTATTATTATTATTATTATTAGCATTATTATTATTATTATCATCATCATCATCATCATTATTATTGTCATTATTATCATTGTAATCAATTTCATTATCATCATTATCATTACTATTATCTTTTAATCATTATCTTGTATATCATTGTCATCAATATTACGATCTTTATTATTATCATTATCATTTTCTTCATTATTGAACCGTATTCATGTTGACAAATGTATAAAAAGGTATGAATGAGATTGGATGTCTCTTGTATGTGAAGATATTCATTCTTATTCATACGTTTTATACATTTATTATTGTTATTATTATTGTTTTTATGATGATGATCATTATTATTGCTGTCATTATATCATCATTATCATTACGGTATGATTGTTGCCCTCACTTATATATAAATAAATCATTTTTGCTATAGTCCCCCAAAAAGCTTATTTTTTTAATATAAAACTTTGTCATTATGATATTATTACTTTTTGGGGACACGACAGTATAATTTTTTCCATTACTTTTTATCTTTACCCCCCCATTTTTACCAAAAAATAATTCTATTTTTCTCCCCTTTTATCATCATAACATATATCATTTTTATCACCCATTATCATTTTTTTGCATTATTACGGGAAATACATTTTTTTAATTAACTTTAACCGCCCACTTTTTTCATTTTTTGGTCATTGTTATAACCACACCCTCCTCATCATAAAATTTATAAATTTTTCGTTTTGGGAAAAAAAACCGTATGTATGTTGTGCATATGTACTCGATATTTTTTTATCCTTTTAAAACTATAAAAAATTTGGAGATATTGACAAAAATCTGAAAAAAACCGGTAAATTTTAAAGGGTTTTTAGGATACTTTTATGTATACCCCTTTAGAAAAAAAATACATGGGATAATGAAATAAATACGATTTCCCTTTCAGTTTTTTATTTTTAAATTTAATTTAATGGGTAAAAAAAGGGGTTTCATATTGACTATATTCTAAAAAAAGGGAAATATACAAAAAGGGGATTTAATGTCAGTAAAGGGTGGACAAAAAAATTTTTCTCTCATCATGAAAATACAGACAGAAAAAATTTTTGCATGAAAAATTTAACCGTGAACGGGACAGAGGCCCGACCAAGCTCTGAAAAATTTGGGGGTTTTAACCCTAGTGGAGGGAGTTATTTGTTTGTAGTGGTAAAGAAAGAGAGAGATAAGAGAGGGGGAAAGAAAGAGAGAAGGGAAAGGGGAGAGGAAAGGGGGAAAAGAGGAGAGAAAAGAGGGGAGAGAGAGAGGAGAGGGGGAAGAGAGAGGGGATGAGAGAAAAAGAGAGAGAGAGAAAAATTTCATCAAAACAAGAAAAGGGAGATGATTTTTACTCCCCACCCTTTCTTTTAATAGTGGACTTTTTCCTTTTTTTCCTTTTCCCAATTACAGTGCGATTTTAAACAGCAGGGGAAACAAAAAAATTTCTTATGCTTTGGGAATATGTATAAATGCAGATAAAAAGGGGGTAGATTTGAGGTAAATTGGGAAATTGATGTAGGGGGAAAGGGGAGGGGAGCGAAGAAAATTTTTTCGTTTTTCCCCGGGGAAAAATTTTTTTTAAGGGTTCTTTTTGGAAAGTTATTTCTAAAAAACCTATTTTGATGACTCACCCTTTGGGGTTTTTCATCTGCATGCAGGAAAAAATTTAAAGCGTTTTATGTTTTTTTTTGATTTTAAATATGATCAGATTTTACAAAATGAATCTTTTTTCGTTTAAAATTTCTTTCCAAAATCTCCCAGAATTGAGCAAATTTTTTAAATTTGGTTGGCGTTTTTATATTTAAAAAAGGTTTAATTTATAAACCCAAGTTAGGGGAATGATAAAAAAATGTCAATATTGTGGGAAATAAAACAGTGGTTCATTAGTATTTTCTAATTGCTGAAACACTTCGAAGTTGTTAAAGGGAAAAAAACAAATGGGGCATTATTTTAAAAAAGGGGTTTGATAAAAAAACTTTTTTAAGCTTTTGGGTTGTTTCCCGGGTTTTTAAAATTTCCCAAAATTTTTTTTAAAAAGGGAGTAGAAAATGTGGGTGATATTTTTTTTATTACAGACTCACGTTCAAAAGGGCGCCCCAAACACACACACACCCCACCACACACCCCCACAAACCAAACACACAAAACAAAAACACACACACCCACACACACACCAAAACACACACACCCCGCACACTTACACACACACCCACACCCCAAATAACACAAAACCCACCACACCACACAACAAACACACACACATACATAACACAACACACACACACACACCACGCCCCCACACACAACACAAAACACATAAAACCACACAACAACACACAAACACACACCAACACACACACGCGCACTCACCCCAAAAACCAAAAACCCACACCCCGCCACAACACAAAACCCCCACCCCCCAAAACCCACACCCCACCAAACACACACAACACACACACACCCACTAAACAAACACACACACACACACACACACCAAACACACACACACAAGTTTTGCTATTTCTTGTAGAATAAGATAATCCCAAAAGTAACCCCCCAACCCCCACCCCAAAGGTAAAACAAACGCCTGCCCATAAAAAAAAACTTTTAAAATTAAAAAAAAACAAAATTCGGGGAAAAAAATACAACGCAAGGCGGGAAATGCCCCCCAATTTGCCCCAAAGAAGCCCACAAAAGGTTTTCGATAGGGTTCTAGTGAAGGAATGACATTAATTTAAGGAGTTTTTTGGGCGTTTTCCTTTTATTTTAGAGAAAAAAGAGAGAGAGAAAAAAAAAAAACATTTTAAATTGCTTTCATCGCCAGATTTTATAATAAAAAAGGGGTCTGGGGCGAAGCAGGAAGGCAAAAAATCAAAAAGGAAAAATTCGCAAGAATCAATTTCTTTTTCCCCCCCTTTAAGAAAACCCTTTTTCCGACCCGGCTTTTGGTTACTTCGTCCATTGTTTTTGCGTCCCGGGAGCGCGGTTGCTGGGTTTTGGCATTTTGGGTGTCGGATTGGGTCGCCAGCTTGCCCTTTTTCCCGTTTCTGGAGGCGAGGGGGGGACACTGCTTGCAATTTGGGTATGTTTTGGGACGAAAAGCATAAAAGTGAAACTTTATGAATGTATTTATCTGAAAACACATGTGTATGTAAAAATGTGTGGGGGTACGAAATTTTATATATGTAAAAAATATACATGTAATTATCTATAAAATATGTAATATGTATATATTAATATATTTTAATATATATATTTTATATATAACATTATATATAATAATATATAAAATATAATATATATATATATATAATATAATATATATATTTTATAAAAAGCACACCACACACACACACACACACACACACACACACTCACACACACACACACACACAACACCCACACCACCCCACACACACCACACACGCACCAGAACACACATCCCATATAAAACCCTTTATTTACGAAAGGTTTGTTTTTTTCATTTACCCTTAAAATTTTTCCTTTGGGAAAATTTCACATTTCCCAAAAAAACGTGGGCCTTAGGAAAAAGCACGAATCTCCTGCCCTTCCATTAGCCTTTTTCGAACCCAAAACCATTACTCTCTTTTGTTACAAAAAAGTATCAGCGTCCCCTAAAAGTCTAATAAGGGGATTGCCACAAAACCCCGCATTAGCCCTTGACCACACCACGACGAAAAATGGTACATCGAAATGAGAATCTGTCGGAGAGTAAACATACCAATAGTTGTGGTTCAGTTACTAGCGCGTAGACGGACGGAAGGTGATACAGTGCACTCATTTTGTCTCACGTCAAACACAACGTTGGATTTTTTTCCCTGTTCATATTTGCCAAAGACAGGAGACTACAAATACAGGTGGAGTCGCACATAAAACAAAGTAAACAAAAGGGGTCGCGCAGTCTGTCACGCGAACCGGACACTGAATGAATGAACAACGCTAACATTTTTCACTGCAGGGCCTGTTCTGGATTACCCCCATGCTGTTCATTACGACATAATGGATTCTACGTATTTTATCACGTTGTGTGTTTAAACGGAAGTTGCGTGGAGAACCACCAGGGGGCGGGGGGGAGGGGGTGAAGGTAATAGAATTAATAGATTAAAAGAAAAAAAGAAATGTAAAAACGAACAAGCGGAGAATCAAAAAAAGTTTATTCCGATAGGAAATAAATAATAAATAAATAAAAATAAAGGTGCGTATCACCGTAAGACCCAACTGGCCTCCAGGATTTTGAAATTGGAATGTGAGGAGAGAGGAGAGCGTAGGAGCGGGGGGTTTCTACACAAAAAAACGCAAAGAAATAAAAAAAGGGAGGCTAGAGATTACAGACAAACTCCACTTCCACTGCATTTTTTTGCGATTTTAGTCTTCAAAATGACTTCCCGCAGATGGTGCAAGTCGCGTTTTTTTATCTTCTGCGAGACGCATAACCGAGACAGGTGACAGAAAAGGAAAAAAATGGCAGTGGACACACACCACACACACACACAACACACACACCCCACACACACACACACACACACACAACACACCACACCCCTCATACATAAAAAAAAAAAAAAAAAAAAAAAACATTCGAATGAAAACGAGGGTAGACACTGAAAAAGGGAAGGAGCTCGAAGCCTCGTAGCGCCAGACGAATCCAACGTCACAGCCAGAATGAGCCAAAAGAAAACCTAATTTTCATTATCTTCTTTTTTTTTCTTCCTTTTTTCTTAAGAAAGAGAGTTGATTACCCCCGCGCCAAAGGGGGTCACAATGAACTTTTTTTTTTCTTTTTTAAGTCAACCCCATCTACGTACCTCCAAATCAAATACCCTCCACGGCCCCTACTTACTCAAACCCCCCGTACTGCCCAACCCCATAACCCCAAAATCAAAATACCTCTCTACTCCCCTAAACCATCTTTAACTCCCCACCCCTACCCTACCTCATACCACATACCACATACCCTCCAGCCCTACTAAAACCCACCCTACCCCATACCCCCATACACACACCAATACCTCCCCTAACGCCGGGTCTGTCCCCCTTTCCCTGCCCCCCTACGAGTGCCAGGTAATTCACGTAAAAAAAATTTTCTCCTATGTCTGGCGTGGCCATCTGGTGGGCCCGGGAGCTTTTTGCTCTAGATCTGAGTGGATATGACGGAGCGGAAGTGTGTATGCAGAAAAAGTGCTGGTATTTATACTCAGTACCTCGATTCATCCGTCCATTGATATTATTGTCTATTTATCTATCTCTCTATCAGTGTATTATCTTTTCAATATTTTCGTCATTGTCTGTCTCTTGTCTATCCTCTACCTCTTTGAATCA
>NW_023648943.1:5000-6593 GCF_015228065.2 Penaeus monodon | reverse complement strand
TATTATTATTATTTTTAAATTTTTTATTATTATTTTTATTAATTTTTTCATTTTTTTAAAAATTTTATTTTATTTTTTTTGTCTTATTTTTTATTATAATTTTTATTATTACACATTTTATTATCCTATTTTATTATTTTATTTTTATATTTTTATCACTCTTTTTCCGTCTTTGTTATGTTTTTTTTATTTTTATTTTTTATATTTTATTATTTTACTTTATTTTTTATAATGTTAACTTTTTTATTATTTTTTTAAAATTTTTTTATATTTCCAAATATAAAAAAAAAAATAAAAAATATAAAAATAAAAAGTAGTGTAGTCGTACTTTATTATTTATTATTATAATTTTTTTGTTATTATCATTATTTTTAGTTTTTTTAATAGTCGTTGCTTTAGATTGTTGGTTATTTAAATTTTTTCACTTTTTTTATTTTTTTTAATTATTAATTCAATTTTTGCTTATTTATTTTATTAGACGTTATATTAGCTTTTTTTTCAATGATAATGATTTTTGTTTTTATTTTGTTTTTTTTTGTTGTTTTGAGATGTAGTAGTTGTTTTTATTGTTATCATTTTTAAATCACCTCATCATCATACTTTAATTTTAAGATAAAATAATAAAATAATTTTTATTTTAGTTTTTTATTATTATAGAATAATTTTATCCCATCTCCAAAAGATTTTTGTTATCAGATATTTTAATTTAAATTTTCTCTTGATTTTTTTTAAAAGAAATTTTTGTTTGTTATCACTATTTTTATGATTTTTATTATTTTTAGATTTTTTTTGTTAAAATTTAAAATGTGATAATTGCAATATTTTAGAATGAAATTTATTTTTATTTCATTATCATTAGACAATTTACAAACTTTATCCTTTTACTATTTTTCATAACATTTTACATGGAAATGCCACAAAAGTGAAAGAGCATTAAAAAAAAAAGCGATTTCAGTTTTTTTTGCTTTTCCACCTTACCTGTCCCCCAAAAAAAAAAAAAAAAAAAAAAAAAAAAAAAATATAAAATATATATAATATTATATATATATATATATATAATATATAAAAATATAATATATATATTATAATTTTTATATAAATTATAAATAATATAAAATTATATATATAAATATAAAATATATATTAATATAAAATAATATATTATATATTATATTTTTATATATATATATATATATATGTATAATAAAATATAATATATAAATATATATTTATATATATTATTTTTTTTTTTTTTTTTTTTTTTTTTTTTTGGCACAGGTAATGGTGAGATGGGACAATAAAACTGCAAAATCGTCTTTTTTTTAAATAGCTCTTCACTTCTGGGGCCCATTTCCATGTAATTAATGATTATGAAAAGTAGTAAAAAGGATAATGATTAGTAATTATTTCATAATGAAATGATAATAAAATAATTACATATCTAAAACTATTGCAATTAATCACATTTATAATTGTAACAATAATCTTTAAATATAATAATAGTCATAATAATAGTGATAACAATAACAACAAATATCTTTTAAAAAAGATCAAGAGAGAAATTTTAAAAATATAATATCATGATAACAATAA
>NW_023648942.1:5000-6594 GCF_015228065.2 Penaeus monodon | reverse complement strand
CACAACAAAAGGGAAACGGTTTTAACTTTTTGGTTTATTTAAAAATTCCCCAATAACAATTTAATACCCACAAAATTTATGTCTTTTATAAAATAAATTAATTTTTACTTTATAATTTATTTATTAATAAAATTATTAAATTAAAAAAAACGATAGTAGAATAATAATAATAAAATAATGTAATAATAGAAAATTTTGATAGAAATAAATAATAATAAATAAATATTATTATATAAAAATAATAATAATAATAATATAAAAATAATAATAGTAATAAATAATAGATAATATAATAAATATTATTATATTTTAATATATATATAACATACATATATATATATATATATATATATATATATATTCTATATATATTAAAATTATATATATTATTATATATTATATAATTATTTTTTTTTTATATTATTATATAATTATATATATATATTATATAAATATTATTTATATATATATATATATATATATAATTTTATAAATAAAAACATATATATATTATTATATATATATATATATTTTTATATTTTATTTTATTTTATTATTTATATATATATTTAAAAAATTTATATTTTTTTTTTCTATATATATATATTTATTATATATTATATATATATATAAATATATTATTAATATATATTTTAATAATATATATATCCATATAAAATTAAAAAATATTATGGGGATGTACACAAGGATTCATTTGGGGGGTTCATGAAAAAAACTAAAGAGGGAAACTTTTGATATAAATTACACGTTTTCTCTCTTCCATTTCTGTCTCCGTTTTGTTGTCTGACTCCCTCCCCTTCCTCCTCTCTCTCTCTCTCTCTCTCTCTCTCTCTCTCTCTTCTCTCTCTCTCTCTCTCTCTCTCTCCTAACTCTCTGTCTCGTCTCTCTTTTCCCCGACCCCCCCATATCTCTCTCCCTCGCCCCCTCGCCACTCTCTCTCTCTGTCTCTCATCCCACCCCTGTCTCCTCACCTCCTCTCTCTCTCCCCCTCTCCTCCTCTCTTTTCCTTTCTTTCTCTCTCTCTCTCTCTCTTTCTCTCTCTCTCTCTTCTCCTCTCTCTTTTCCTCTTTTCCTCCTCTCTCTCTCTCTCTCTCTCTCACCTCCCCTCCCCTCTCCCCTTCTTTCTCTCCCCCTCTCCGTAATGAGAAAATCCCCCTTGTTGCACTGAAGAAAATTGATCGTTCACGAGATAGTGCAGGTAGGGAGGGGGTCTGCTAGAGGTCTGTCCGTCCTGAACTTAGGGGTCTTTTTAAAGGCAAACGACGCGCGGGTTTGGGGATAAAAACTCCTCAAGGTGTAGTGTGGTATACAACTACATATGCCTGCTCCATTGCTCCTTTTTTGTATGTTTCTTTTTCTGTCCCTATTTTTTTATTAGTCTATCCTCTATTCTTTCGTCTATCTTCTATCTACTTTGTATTTCCTACTTTATCTATCTACGTATTTCTCTATCTATCTTTTCTCTCTTTGTTTTTTAAACTACTCTCTATCTCATTATCTATTAACCTATTACCATCATCTGTCATCTATTTCTTCTACCATTTTAATATTTTTCAGAAACCCTATTTTCCCC
>NW_023648940.1:0-6595 GCF_015228065.2 Penaeus monodon | reverse complement strand
CACTGAGTCTTTACTTCTGATTGTGGTGCACCACTGAGTTCCCTTGAACCCTGCCCTAGACTGACTCCCGAGAGCAGTGAAGACAGTCTGTAGCAGAGCAGCTGAATCGTGAAGGTCCCAGTTCTGTAGCTGACGAGGGCAAATGAATACAATGCTTAACAGTAATCCGGTTCTGTCATGCTTGGGCGGAGTTGGATTATGAATTACAATTTGCTTACAGGTCTACTCAACGGGTTACCCTTTGTGACCTTGTTTGCCAGTAATGCGTACTCATTCTTTTTTGCTTATCAGGTCCATGACGTCCCGCGGGTGGGGGACCCGTTAGTTACTTTTGGCAAGATAATCGCTCGCCAACCTTTGTTTGTCACTTTCCAGGGTCTCCGCCCTCGCCTCTCTTCAGACCCCACCCGCCTCGACGCACCTACGTTTCACACCTCTCCGTCCTCACACCCTCAACCTCGTCTCTCAGCCCCTCAACCCTTCTCACGCACCTCACCCCGTCTCTCACGCACCCTCACCCCGTCTCTCACGCACCCTCACCCCGTCTCTCACGCACCCTCACCCCGTCTCTCACGCACCCTCACCCCGTCTCTCACGCACCCTCACCCCCTAATTCTCACATACCTGAGGCTTTCCTTGTACTGCTCTTTCGAATTTCCTAAATCCTTCCAATCCTTGGCCGTTACCGCCCTTCCTTGCCCTTATCCTACAGGACCCACCACTGCCGTCTGACCCTACACACACACGCGCGCACACACATACATGCATGTACGAACACTGTGCGTTCAGAGATGTATACACGGGGAATGATACTCTTGAAGGATTCATGCTATGCATGTCAATGTAAGCTTGTCTTTGCCGTGGCTATTTTAGCACTTAATTTGTTTTATGTTTTTTCACTCGTTTGTTCTTTTGTTTTTAGTATATAAGGCTTGCACTCTTACGTTACGTGGCACCATATCTTACAAATCTCAGTTTTACTGCTTTCGATTTATGTTTTTGTTTATGTCACCTTTTTTATTGATTTTATGTAGGTTGTCAGCTGCATAACTTCAGATTCATGAGGAACTGTTTTTATTTAATCTTTTTATTTCCACGTTTTTATTACTATCAGGCAACTCTATGTTTACATGTTTGTTTTTGTTGGGCGTTCCCTTAGCTTTGCTTGCATCCTCTTTTACAACGCATTTTATTTATGCAGCTGGTTACCTCCCATACTTTTATGTTTGTCGTTTTTACATTTTAATTTATTACTGTATATACACTTCACCCGAGACTTTTGATTTACTTTTTGTTTTATTTTATTTCTTAAAAGTAGAGTTTGGTGCGTACACCTTTTTATTTATTGTATATTGTTTTAGCTGTATTTATTATTTTATGTAATTAGCTGTTTTGTTTTATTTACTGAGGTTTCTTTTATAATTCTTTTTCTTTTGTTTAAGTTTTAAGTTTTTACTAAATCTATTATCTATCCCGGGTGAAACCGATTCAAAAACTGTATCCTGTGTGGGGTTCAAACCCTTCGATTGAAAAATAGAGTGTCAGCCGGACCTTTGGTGTGGTCACTACCCTTTCCCGAGAGTCTTCCTGGAGTACCCCAGCGGTGGAAAACATTACAAAGGTGGTAAATGAGCCTTCCTTTCACGTTTTTACTTGCCACAGTTAGGAGCTGGGACGTATATAATTTTTGCTTTTATAAATTGGCAGGCTATTCTGACTTGGCTTGACCTGCCTAAGTATATACCCTTTTTTTATTGTTCTTGTTAATAATGTGCCATCACAATTAAATATATCTTCTTGAATATTATCATTGCCGTCTTGCTACCTGTGTATGTTTTTTTTTTCTTCTACCCAACACAAAGCCCTTACACCGGTACCCAACTAAAGATCTGTAGGGGGATATAGCATTTTGGGAGGGACCGAACGGGGCCCAGTTCTGGCCCCTAAGCCGCCTATCGGGGTACCTCTAGCTCACAGAACCCTTACAATATATATATGTGTGTGTGTGTGTGTTTCCGAGCGGTCGTAGGCTTTACTTATTTTTTATCTAATATTTAACATTCCACAATTAAATGGTAAACTGCCACCACTGACCTTTGAGGAGTGTCAG
The DNA here is from genome assembly GCF_015228065.2 of Penaeus monodon. NCBI lineage: Eukaryota > Metazoa > Arthropoda > Malacostraca > Decapoda > Penaeidae > Penaeus > Penaeus monodon. The sequence continues at coordinate 4,485 of NW_023648940.1, read as the reverse complement.
GACTCCATACTTGGGATTAATTGATATCAAGAGGAAAACTGAAAGATTGTTTTCACTTCATTATCTATTGACATTTAATATTGCCTTAATCTTGGGTTCTAGAATTTTCTAAGTTAAAACTTGGGAGATCCGTACAATAATTGTCCGAGTAACTCACCGGGTAACAGGTTCAGATGCACCTAGTGTGGGGTCTGCTCTGAGACTGACGACTTTTCGTCCACACATTTTGTCGCTCAGAGCCTGGCTCTCAATATCTTTCTCTTCTTTTCATTGGTTCTTTTTCCATACACATTTCTTCATTGGTTATTTCTTGTCCAATGACCATATTCCTATGGTTAAGACACGCCTACACTAACAACAGTACTCTGTTGTCCACGTTTTCCCACGTCTGATCCTGAGCCAGGTCAAAAAGTTATTACTCGTGTCCACTTCGACCGATAGGTCAATGGGGTGCGAAACCACATACAAAGGTTAGTCTGTCCGCCATGTGGTTACATCTGGGGGTAAGACACTCTGGGTGTACCACTTGTTTCATATTTCACTTGTTAAGGGGATACCCCAGGCGTTACACCACAGTGTGTGTGTGATTTATATAATATATGTATATATATATATTATATACATATATATATATAATAATATATACTATATAGTACATATATATATATTATATATATATATAATAATATATATATATATACCTATATATATACATATATATATATACATATAATATAATATAATATATAATATAAAATACATATATAAAATACATATATATATATAGATATATATGTATATATATATAAATATAATATATATGTATATATCTATGTATATATATATAATATGTTTATATATATATATAATATATAATATATGTATATATATATATATTATGTATATATATAATATAATATATATATATATATATATCTAGTATATATATATATTTATATATATATATATATATATATATGTATTATATATATATTATATAAATATATTATATAATATAGACACACACACACACAGTGGTGTAACGCCTGGGGTATCCCTTAACAAGTGAAATATTGAAACAAGTGAAGTAACCCAAGAGTGTCTTACCCAGATGTACACCACATGGCGGAGAGACCTAACCTTTGTATGTGGTTTCGCACCCCATTGACCTATCGGTCGAAGTGGACACGAGTAATAACTTTTTGACCTGGCTCAGGATCAGACGTGGGAAAACGTGGACAACAGAGTACTGTTGTTAGTGTAGGCGTGTCTTAACCATAGGAATATGGTCATTGGACAAGAAATAACCAATGAAGAAATGTGTATGGAAAAAGAACCAATGAAAAGAAGAGAAAGATATGAGAGCCAGGCTGAGCGACAAAATGTGTGACGAAAAGTCGTCAGTCTCAGAGCAGACCCCACACTAGGTGCATCTGAACTGTATACCCGTGAGTTACTCGGACAATTATTTGTACGGATCTCCCAAGTTTTAACTTAGAAAATTCTAGAACCCAAGATTAAGGCAATATTAAATGTCAATAGATAATGAAGTGAAAACAATCTTTCAGTTTTCCTCTTGATATCAATTAATCCCAAGTATTGGAGACCTGACACTCCTCAAAGGTCAGTGGTGGCAGTTTACCATTTAATTGTGGAATGTTAAATATTAGATAAAAAATAAGTAAAGCCTACGACCGCTCGGAAACACACACACACACACATATATATATTGTAAGGGTTCTGTGAGCTAGAGGTACCCCGATAGGCGGCTTAGGGGCCAGAACTGGGCCCCGTTCGGTCCCTCCCAAAATGCTATATCCCCCTACAGATCTTTAGTTGGGTACCGGTGTAAGGGCTTTGTGTTGGGTAGAAGAAAAAAAAAAAAACATACACAGGTAGCAAGACGGCAATGATAATATTCAAGAAGATATATTTAATTGTGATGGCACATTATTAACAAGAACAATAAAAAAAGGGTATATACTTAGGCAGGTCAAGCCAAGTCAGAATAGCCTGCCAATTTATAAAAGCAAAAATTATATACGTCCCAGCTCCTAACTGTGGCAAGTAAAAACGTGAAAGGAAGGCTCATTTACCACCTTTGTAATGTTTTCCACCGGCTGGGGTACTCCAGGAAGACTCTCGGGAAAGGGTAGTGACCACACCAAAGGTCCGGCTGACACTCTATTTTTCAATCGAAGGGGTTTGAACCCCACACAGGACATACAGTTTTTGAATCGGTTTCACCCGGGATAGATAATAGATTTAGTAAAAACTTAAAACTTAAACAAAAGAAAAAGAATTATAAAAGAAACCTCAGTAAATAAAACAAAACAGCTAATTACATAAAATAATAAATACAGCTAAAACAATATACAATAAATAAAAAGGTGCACGCACCAAACTCTACTTTTAAGAAATAAAATAAAAGCAAAAGTAAATCAAAAGTCTCGGGTGAAGTGTATATACAGTAATAAATTAAAATGTAAAAACGACAAACATAAAAGTATGGGAGGTAACCAGCTGCATAAATAAAATGCGTTGTAAAAGAGGATGCAAGCAAAGCTAAGGGAACGCCCAACAAAAACAAACATGTAAACATAGAGTTGCCTGATAGTAATAAAAACGTGGAAATAAAAAGATTAAATAAAAACAGTTCCTCATGAATCTGAAGTTATGCAGCTGACAACCTACATAAAAACAAAAGAACAAACGAGTGAAAAAACATAAAACAAATTAAGCGCTAAAATAGCCACGACAAAGACAAGCTTACATTGACATGCATAGCATGAACCCTTCAAGAGTATCATTCCCCGTGTATACATCTCTGAACGTACAGTGTTCGTACATGCATGTATGTGTGTGCGCGTGTGTGTGTGTGTAGGGTCAGACGGCAGTGGTGGGTCCTGTAGGATAAGGGCAAGGAAGGGCGGTAACGGCAAGGATTGGAAGGATTTAGGAAATTCGAAAGAGTAGTACAAGGAAAGCCTCAGGTATGTGAGAATTAGGGGGTGAGGATGCGTGAGAGACGGGGTGAGGGTGCGTGAGAGACGGGGTGAGGGTGCGTGAGAGACGGGGTGAGGGTGCGTGAGAGACGGGGTGAGGGTGCGTGAGAGACGGGGTGAGGGTGCGTGAGAGACGGGGTGAGGGTGCGTGAGAGACGGGGTGAGGGTGCGTGAGAGACGGGGTGAGGGTGCGTGAGAGACGGGGTGAGGTGCGGGAGCGGGGAGTGGGAGAGAGGGGTGAGGTGTGGCAGAGAGAGGTTAACTACGTCCTAGCGGGGGGTCGAAGAGAGACGGAGGATGCCTGGAGACAACAAGAGGGGCCGAGCCCATTACTTGCCACAATAATAAACGGGTAGCGCGCAGCTGGGACGTCATGGCTGATAGCAGAAAGATATCGAATAAGTACGGCATTATGGCACGAAGGTCACAGAAGGTAACCCTTGAAGTAAACGTGCTAGAGCAAATGTTATTCATAATCCAACTCCGCCAAGCATGACAACACCTGGGACTCTTCCTGATCAAGCCTTGTCGTCTGCTACAGCAATCTCGTCTCACGTTGGTCTCGTCTAGAAGTCTATGCAGGTTCAAGGGACAGTGGGGCAGCCTGCGTTAAGCATCCCCCGACCTGATCGGAGACTGCTACTGCTTACAGGACGTCCGGTACACTGACTCGTCGGAGCTCTTCACGTGCATCAGATTCTTCAGATAGTACGAGAGCTCAGCTGATGATTTGAAAAGGCTTCAAATGGTTCAAATGCGCTCGTCGCTGGACATCAGTATGGATGTCCCTAATTTCAAAAGCTAAAGGGCCTAATTGTGTGATAATTCTGGCAGGACCCTTCCAACGTCCTGTGAGGGGAGTATGGCGCCCATGGTCAAAGTACCAAACTAAAGAACCCCTGCAGGGATGAAATTTTCTCGTTTACCACGATTGTAATATTTTCCATAGATTTCCCTCGCCCTTTTTGAAGCAATTACTGCAGCTTTCCGGGCTTCCTGCAGACGTTCTTTGAGGCTTATGTTTTCTGCAAATACCACCTGATTGGTAAGCCCAACAGGGAAGTTTGCATGGCGACCAGTTAGCAGATACAGTGGCTGTTCTTGGGTTGATCGGTGGATGGCTGAATTGACTTGTAGTCTCAATTCTGGGACAAACTGATGCCAGATACGCGGTTGCTGGCTAACTAAGCTAGTTAAGGCAGACTTAATGACCCGGTTAGTTCGCTCCACCAACCCATTAGCTTGGGGGTGGTACCTGATTGTATAATGATGGGACACCCGCATCATCCGACACAGCTCTTAAGAGGTGGCTAGTGAACTGGGACCCATTGTCAGTTTGATAGCTCTAGGTGGTCCAACAGAGTCACCATGGTCAACAAGGCTCGGTGAACAGTAGGCAGTGACGGTGCGAGGGCACACTGGATAGCGTGAATCGATCTATAAACTCACCTGGATGATGGAAGCAGTGAATGCTCTATAT
>NW_023648939.1:0-6595 GCF_015228065.2 Penaeus monodon | reverse complement strand
CTACTTTCACATTCAGTACGTGTGTGAGGTGTCGGTTCTGTCACTACATTATCCGCTTCACTCTCGATAGGTTGTTGGTTAGCTGTGACATTAATCTATGTCACCGGTCACCTGCAGGGAGGGATACTCGTCTGTAGAACATCATTTGTTTCATTATTTCTCTTAGAGGCATCATGTACGAACATAAAAGGGCATATGTGAAAGTAGGTTAATGATTTCCGGGTATTGATTATGTTGTTGTGGACATTGGTTGCAGTTTGCGGTTTGTGGTTTTCGTCAAGGTCACTGATTACGTCACGGTCACTGGCCTACTTTCACATTCATGTACGTGTGTGAATGTGCGCCGTTCTGTCCCTATACACTCTACTATAATATATATATATATATATATTATATATATATATATATATATATATATAATGGCCTTTTCTGTAACATGCCGAAACACCTACCACTTTAATACATTGTTTGATGTTTTATCATGATCGCTACAAAACACGATATCATCAAAGTTGTATTTACTTTTATTTAAATTTCACCTACGAAAATCAACAGAAAATCATTGAAGGACTTAGATGCTGGTACGATTTTAATTATAAAATTATCAAATGAAACCCGAAAAGCCCTGACTACCCCGCAACCTAAATTGTTTTTTAATCACTACTCATCGCTTCGCAAGGCTGTTGAAACTTTCAAATGTATTTCTTAGATTCAGTCGAAACATATTTTTTCTTATTACATTGTCATGAAAAGTGTAAGTTGCATGAGGTTTTGCATCTTATTATATCCACTGCGAGTGAGCTCCGTGTTCGAATCAGATAACTCGATAATTCCAATGATCACAGGCATTTACTTGTTTCTTTGATTGAATTATATCAACATATAAGATACATAGCCTTTCTATTATAGTTTTGATCTTGTGAGTTATAGAGGTACAGAATATTTTGGAAACATTCATCAAAGTCAATACCACTCATATGATCGGACACGTAGGAGATTCTTACCAAATCGTTCCAAGACCTCATGATTGGCTTCAAATCGAGTGAGCATGTATTGATTCCCCCCCCCCCCAAAAAAAAAAGGAACAGCAATATTTTTTGCACCTTTATAATAGAAATTTGTATCAGAAACTTAAATCGCCATCTGTGACTAAGGAAATATATCTAGAAAATATCACTTTCTGATTGGCTGACCCCAGTGCTTTAAAAATGTATCAACGTAGAGGCATACAAACTGATACTAACTAAAAAGATGTCGCGTAAAGGACAAACGTGTATCAAGTCTGTCAGGTTTAGTGTTTCGAAATGCTACAAAAAGGACTTAAGCACAATCACCCCACACACACACCACACACCACACACACACACACAAAATACACCACACACACACACACACACACACAACACACACACACACACACACACCACACCACCAACACACCCCACACACACACACACACACATATACATAGGTATGGGCGTATGACGTTGCTCCTCTGAAATCAGAGCGACGGCACCGATGACGTCACACTAAATGTCAGTCCAAGATAGCTAAAGTGGCATAGTATACCTTCGTATTTTTAGTTGTATTTCTGTATCATATACGTCTGTATGTATAAAGAGTCTCTCATCTTATTAATATTTCATTAAAGGTATCTTCATGATATGAAATATAAAAAACAGCGCTATTAATTTCGTTTGATGAGAAAATAGCATAATCTTCAGTGGATATCACGCTTATATTAAGCTTTTGAAAAGTCTTGCAAAAGATTTTAAGCCACGTTGAATATTACATGTGGTTATCGTTATTCCGTGCGCTCCAAAATGTGAAATGTGAAAGGGAAATAGGAACTAAATAAGAAAATATAGTCATTACTATTATTGTTATTATCATTATTATTTTCGTTATTTTTTTTTATTATTATCATCATTAATATTTTTATTATTATTATTATTATTATTATTATTATTATTATCATTATTATTATTATTATTATTATTATCATTATTATTATTATTATCATTTTTTTTATTATTGTTATTATTTATTATCATTATTATTATTATTATGACCTCATTTCTATTATTATTACCATTATTTTCATCATTATATTTTGCCATTACCATTACTATTACCATTGTTACTAATATTATAATTATTACCTTTGATATTATCATTGTATTATTTGCTATTATTATTATTATTATTGTTATTATTTATTATTATTATCATTATTATTATCATTGTTATTATTATTTTATTATCATTATTACTATTATATTTATATTTACTATCATACTAATAATCCTTCTTATTAATAGTATTATTTTCATTATCATTATTCTTATTCTTATTATTATTATCATTATCATCATGTTATCATTATCATTTTCATCATTATCATCACATTAGCATCATTATTATCATCATTATATTTTTATTATAAATATCTCATTACTACATTTTCAATATTCTCATTATATACATACATACATACATAAATACATACATACATACTAATACTTTACATACTTTACATACATACAAAACATCATACAAAACATACCATAATAAATACATACATACATACATAACATACATACATACATACATACGTACATACATACATACATAAACACACACACACACACATACACACACACACACACACACAAAACACATACACATCCCATACACACACACAGTATAAGTGTGTGTGTGTGTGTGTGTGTGTGTGTGTGGTGTGTGTGTGTGTGGGGTGTGTGTGTGTGTGTGTGTGTGTGTGTTGGTGATGTGTGGAGAAGGGCCCCCTTTATTGGCCAATGAGGATGCTAAAGCGAGCCCAAAGACCGCGTCAACACTTAGAAATTATAGGTATCCGTAAAATGGTTATTTTATGACTTTTCGATAAACAACTTTAAAAATAAATAATGGGCGAATGGGTACCCCTGAAGCTATATATAAAAGAAAATTGAAGTATTAGAATGCAATATACTCTACATATATCAGTGACCTGAGTGAAGGTAATAATTGCTGAGCAGCTGATTTATCGTCTAAAACAGCAAATCCATTCAAGGTACCAGGGTATATTTTCCTTTATATTTCTGGGTAGAAAGAATATAGATATAATGTCATCTTTGCCAATATAGAGAAAATTATATAATGTGGTGATATTCTATAATGTGGTGATTTTTTTGCGAGTGCAATGTATATAGAAATAAATATCAAAATTAGTGGTATGGTCGCCTGTATTTGGGAGAACTTAAAAGGGTGAATTGGCAAGTGGTGTGAATCACATAAATGTGTATTTAACAACTTCAGAATCACCTTTTCCGTTTTCATAAACAACACAGTATTATTGCGTGTAATAGAATTACCATTGTGTTGCACAGTAGAAAACTCTTAGTATATTTACATTAAAAAAAAAAATTGCGTTAACCAGATTGGGTAGAGGTATCTCTCAGAGATACCCTTATGTAACAGCTCTGCTTTCAATACGGCTAAGCAGTTAACCGAGGAGTATTGTTGTTATTGCTGTTACATGATCATAAGCAAAGAAAAATCAGGCTGCTCTTCATTTTCGTGTAACTGATAACACACAGGATGACAATTCATAGAATATTAGTACTTGTACCAGGATATTACGAGACGAAATAGAGCACGAGTTATATGTTAGTTTCATCTTACTAATATATTTCAGCATTATATACTGCTTCCTCGTAAGAGATAGTTTAGGACCTCAGAAGCAAAGAACATTTTACAATTGCATTTTAGTTTTTTTCTTCTTCGTCTTTTTTTTTTTTTTCTCTTTTTTTTTTGGGGGGACCTATTTTGCTGTCTTAAATCAAGTTAAAAACTAGGCTCTCAATTTACTATATTTATTTTTGGTTTACTTGTTCAGCTTACGTCCGATCATTATATTCCTAAAATCTAGCCTTCCTGGCCGAACACAGCTTATGTAATTTTACTTGGTTTTTTTTAATAAACACTCTTCTTATAAAGCAACACTCAAGCAGTGCTTATTTCTTAGATCTAAACTTTGTGATAAGAATGCCACGTGCAACTACTTACGCCATCTTCAAAAAATTTAAAAATGCTAAAGTAAGGAAAGGAAAAATAATAAAAACATGGCGGAGCTGTCTGAGGAAGGCCAGGGAAAAACACATTAAAAATTGAAATTAACGTTTTACATAATATAATGCAAAAATGCTATGATGATAATTGGGGACGAAAAATGGGTTATCTTTATAAAGTATTACTTTCAGTTATATACATACATGATTAAACCTAAAACCTGAGTATTTCTGTCATGTTTATTGCATTTGTATTTAGCTTTTATAGGGGTTTTTATTTCATACAACTTGTCTGTGTTTTAATCCTCCTTCACTGTTCTGAAACCATCATGGAAAACTGAAGATGATTTCTCAGTGTCATCTATAAAGAAAAATGTATCATATCATGATATCTCTAGAAATATAATCAAAATGAATTACAGCCAGCACTTATTTACAACGGTAAAAGAACTACTTATATGCAACCAGAAAAAGTAAAGTTAAATCCAATGGAAGGACATAAAAAAAAAAAATCTCTTTGTACCCAAGGGATCAAAGTTATATTTTTATAATCTAAGAACAGGAATAAGAGACAGTAAAATATGAAAAAAAATCACCGATCCAGCTAGCAAGTATTTTTGTATTGAATAAAAGTAAAAAACAGATCTCTCCCTCTCTCTCTTTATATATATATGTTTGTGTGATATATATATATATATTTTTATATATATATAAAATTATTATAATATATACATATACGCAGAAAACCCACACACCACCCCACACACACACCCCACACACACACCCCACACACACACACACACAAAACACACACACACACACATACACACACACACACACACCCCACCCACACCACACATACACACATACACACACACACACACACACACACACACACACACACACAACAAAACATACATACATACATACATATATTATATATATAACAGAGAAAGAGAGAGAACATAATATGCTAGATGATGTGTGCTTATTGAGAATCAAATTTCTAAAAATACGACACGAAATCTATAGAGCATCAGAAAACCTTTTATTTTTACGTCTAACGAGATAGACTATTCCAACATTTACATGTCCTCAACGTCCATTTGGATGTGGAATTAACGTTGACATTTACCGAAATAATATGCAAAAACAATAAGTTAGTTTCTAATAACCTTTCACACGTAAAAAGAACTTCCAGATTCGTTTTCTGTGCGGTGTAGGAATGAATTTCCTCCAGAGATGTATGGCGATTGACTTGCCGACTTGCCATCTCATCGCACAAAGCTGGGATTAGCATGAATAATTACCAAGTTCGAAAAAAATATTGTTCATCATAATGTGAATAAGAATATAAGGTATATTTAAACTACATTTAAAACAACAACAAATTGGAAGATAGCATTCCAATGTACAGTGTCTCTTGTTAAGGACAAACAATTCCAGAATTTTCATCTTGTTATTACATGGATTTGTATAGCATGTAGTCCACAGTAGCCTCCAGGGTTAACAAAAAACAAAGAAGATCCCAATTTCCGTTCAAAAAAATAAAAAATAGAGTAAAAAAAAATACAGCAATAAAGAGAAAAATATGACAGAAAGGAGACACTTCAGACAACCACCGGAGCTGCAACATTCCGTTAGTTATCCACACAGGATTTTCACTGTATGTTTTGGCCCAGCCGAACGTAAAATGTGCCCAAGGGAAGTGCAGTCTAAGGAATTTTCTTCCAGCTGCTACTACCACGAGCTAAAGACCTAATCGGTAATTCTTACACAAGGAACTGGTAGTGATGTCCCTCTTTTCTAAGAAGTTCAAAAAAGGATGCCGTTTGGCAACAGGACAGAATACATATCATATTACACACACACAAATTCACACGTGTGTGTTTAATACACACACACACACACACACACACACACACACACACACACACACACACACACACACACACACATATATATATATGTGTGTGTGTGTGTGTGTGTGTGTGTGTGTGTGTGGTGTGTGTGTGTGTGTGTGTGTGTGTGCGTGCGTGCGTGCGTGCGTGCGTGCGTGTATGTGTATGTGTGTGTGTGTGTGTGTGTGTGTGTGTGTGTGTGTGTGTGTGTGTGTGTTTGTGTGTAAATATTATATATACATATGTGTGTGTGTGTGTGAAATGATAATACTGCTTGGACAATGCAGACTCACATATTGCATATACAAGACTTTATTTTTGTGCCACGTTAGTCTCCACAGCCTCGTTTCCTTGCAGTATTAAAATATCCATCCAACAACAATAAGGCTGCCCAATGGTTTCAATAAGGGAAAGCGCAAGCCTGCCTCCTGTCACAGTTCATAAAAAGCCACGCGGGTCAGGGTCGTCTCCGAAGGTAAAAACAAATGCGAAGCGACAAGCATAATACATCAAAATTAATAAAGCATATCCAACAAGAGCAAAAAATCATGATAAAACAATTAAATCTGTATCACAGATTAAACATAAACATTTCATTCGTAATATACAGAGGACATCAAC
>NW_023648938.1:0-33438 GCF_015228065.2 Penaeus monodon | reverse complement strand
ATCCGCGTGAAAGCGGCGGGAACGAGGGAGCCCCGGGTCCAATGAGCGCGGACATGGCTGGGACCTGGGACCCCCTGGGAACTATGCTAAAATCCAGGTTGCGGGGTCGTGCTGCTACAGCAAACCTCGATGATATCAGGTAACCGATTTCTATATAAGAATTAGTACAAAACATTTGAAAGTGATCTTTCGTTTTTTTCCTGCCTTTTATTTCAAAAATGACAGTTCTCAAATTATCGCTATAGAATTAGAGTGTATTTGATAAGAATATTCTTTTCCCCCTTTATAGTTCATTAATTTTCACGGCCCTTTTATCAGTAATTGATCTCTTTTTTTTTTTACGATGGTATTTTTTTCCGGGTTTTGGGCCCTGATTTCGATTTTCACTGCAGGGAAATGTAACATGGTATTTGCGGCTTTAGATTTGCTCAGTTTTACGCTTATTCCTTTTTCTATCAAAAACCCCAATGCACGTATAATGTTAGCAAAGACCCCTTTCAGATGCAGGGGTTAAATTACCCCACGCCCCGTAGACGTTTTAATATTGCTTTATCGGAGGATATGTGTCAATGGATAACCGGTTCGTTAGTGCATTCGTAACCCCACCATTGAGAATAAAATTTTCCGTATTCTCTCAGGTCGGTAATTTTTTTCTTTATCTTTTTTATATTAAATTTGCATTATTTAAAAATTTATATATACCTTTATCTGGCAGATATGTTTTACTATTAGTTTACTCAATATTCTCAAATTCAAACATATGGGGTTTGTTGTGGTGTGTGGGTTGTGGTGTGGTGTGTGTTATATAATAACGATGGTGATATTTCGAAAAAAAAACTTCAATTGTTACTAAATATATATTATTATATATATTATATTTTTAATATATATATATATAAAATATAAAATAATATATAATGTGTGTGTGGTGGTGTGTGTGTGTGTGTGTGTGTGGTGTGTTTTTGGTGTGTATGTATATATATTGTAAAAGTATAAGTGAACGTTATTAGGAATAATGGGTTTACGTGATATTGATATCACTTTAAAGATTGGGACGTTTCAGGGATACAGCACGGAAGCGCATGTAACCATAGTGCACACGGAGGAAACTATACGCATTTCATTGTCCCCTCAACTTTACTGTGGCGATTGTCACGTATCCGTTCGAGTTCTTCTTTTATTTCTTATCTGAAAAAGAAAAATAAATTTAGTGTTATTCTGTAAATGATAATGTCACTTAATTAATGGATTACCAAAATCCCATTTCATGATAAATATTTAGTTTATAGCTTTACAAGATTGTGTTGATTCTGTCTTTTTTCGTCTCATCTTCTTCTGCTTCTTCTTCTTAGTTTTGCAATATAATTTCCTTTTACTTTTTGCAAAATATGATCTTTCTTCAGCGTTCGGTGCTATTCTCGATATCTTCTATCGAGGTCCATTATGTTAGTATGGAATACAGGCATCTTGTGTTTGGTAATTGCAGATAAAATACGAGTTTTCTCCGGACGACGGCTCAACTCCTGTACTTTCAGATTTACTCGATTGGACACTTGTGTCTGACTCTCCATCAGTTTCAGATGGTAATGGGTGTTAACAGAGTTTGGTGTTGCGCTGTTTATCCAAATGTAGCCGAGAGTAGCAAAGCTTCTTGTTTTGTATTATTTCAGACTACGGGATACAGAGCTTGTTGTTGGAAATCAAGATGAAATTCGAGGCTCGCCAGATAAAATGGCTCAAACTCAAGAAAGTTTCAGATGAATTGACTCAATATTTCCACTTGCTTTCGTTGTTTCAATGTGGATGGAAATAAAGAAGATGTTGTTGAGAATTGAAATATGAACTATGAGTCTGCCAAATTATGGCTCATAATCTGTCATTTCAGAGTGATATCTGTAACTTATTTCTCTATTGTTTCACCTCGATTATCGGCCATTCCTCTGTAACATCTACAGACAATGCTCTATCTGAAGATACGGCTCGCGGTCTGTTCAACATGATTTCGGATAGCTAGCCCTAACTATACATGTATGAATCCATTCCCTAGTACAACCCTTGGCGATGTCCCAACCTCATCATGATCCAATCTGATCGATCCGGATCGCATCTCCGTAAAACTGCTACCGCTATCGGAAGAGCTTTGTCGGTACCCGAATACACAGTACTTGCTATGCGGGTGTATGTTGATTATCTTGCTGAATCATAAAAATAGAATAAGAAGAAAAAGATAAGATTAATATACTAATGGATATATAATCTATACAAGTTCACTATTATTATTATTTCAACAAGAGAACACATGATCGGAAGGTGATATATACTTAATTTAGTGATGAAATCCTGACCTTTCATCATAACCAATCTGCATTCAGGCTACCATCTATCGTGTCTTCATTCCAAGGTATGTCCCCCACCATTCAATCCATTGTGAAGAACCTTTACCGCATGACAACGAACATTATCACTACGACCTATGAATTACTATGGGAAGTTTTACTCACTGTTCATTTCGTATCTTTACATTTTGTATTTTAGATAATAGTTTCCTTTTGATAAGAAATGGTGTATTTTTCTAAGTTCTTAACTACAGATTCTGAAAATATTCAACACCTGCAATTATCAGTATTGGTAATTACGTCATTTTATAATATTATTATCAAATTCGTACCACAGTAGAAAAAATCCGCTTCGCAAGATCTTTATGATTCGAGCAGCCCTCGGCCAGTTGACTGTCTCGCTAGTTCTGCTATTACTGTTCTGTAATGCTTCGCGTATCGCCCGGAATGTTTGGAGAGACCAATTTCCTCTAGAGAACCCCCTGTGGAAAGCAAATTATCATAGGTATGAATCTAGAATTAACTTACTCCACGAAGAGATATATGTCAATAATCTCAAATCCAATTCACCGATAGATAGAGTTTAAATTACTTACAAGCAGTCGGGTATCATCCGCCATATGTCTTGAGATCCACTTTCGTCCCAGACTGACAAGGTGGTTGCGGTAACCTGGCTAAGACATCGCCATGAATAATGGAACATTTCCGACGTCTTGACCCCTTAATAAGGGAACAGTGGGAAAATGGTGCTGATTTCTCCTCTTGGTGTGTCACTCGTTTTTCCCTGTTCCAGCTATCCCTCTGCAGAGACACCCACAGTGATCACGAGTTTTCCTCAGAAATAATAAAATCGCATCGGCATCCAATTCTGATGTCTGTAACCATTCATGTGGCCAGTCGATGAAAGTTGCTAATCGCTGCTCCTCATATCTTAAAGTGTCGTAGGTGGTTGAAGTCAGTTGCCTGTATATGCTAGGCCTTTGAGAGATGGCTAATTTGCTCAAATGGGAATTTAGATTCTTCTTCTCCTGTGGATCTTGACGATTGTCGTCTGACCTCTGAAAGTTTTAACATCAAACTTCTAAATTGAATCAAAGCACTCACTTTATCCCTCTGTTCGTATTGTAAAATCCGGCTTTAGCCAATTGTCTAATGTCAATGGAAATTCCTCATGGTCCACTAACGTGGCTACCGATCTCTATCTCTTTGAAGAGAATTGTCACAAACTAACAAATCCATTACGTCCCCTTCTGTGTATTGATCTACTAACCCCCACGGCTATGAAAATATTTTTCTTATAATGAAACTGACGTCTTCTCCGAATATTAAATATGTTTTGCACTCCGACTAATAGTCGTGGTGGTGTAGTATCACTAAGTATTGGAATAATTGAATCATAATAATAGTACCGTTGAGGAGAGAGTCGAATCAAGTCCCCTAACACTTTTTACATTCCATCTGTTTTTTTTATTGCCCAGCCAGGCACCGCAAAACATCCGACGTGAGGATGCCACAAACGTTTCGGAAAAGATCATGTCTTAATATTTCCTTTTAATATCTAACAGGGATTTTTTTTTTTCTTCACTAATCTTACAATCGAGTAATATCTCAAAAAAAAAAATAAAAGAAAACTGACAAATATAACATCGATAGGTAATTTATACTGAATCAATAGGTTACTACCCATATGTATCAATGCAGAATTTAGTCTTAGTATTATTTTCACGCTGGACATATCCCATGAGCTCACAAGCAAAAAAAATGTACGGTTTTTCTAAATAAAATCTGAATAGAATTAAACTCTCCCTATATAGATTCGATTCTCATAAAATAGTCTTTCACAACATCCCCTCCATATGTTTCGATTAGTGTATGTTTTGTGTTTTTCTCGGAATTTTTTTTTTTTATTACAATTATTGACCATCACGAAACCTATATAATAGATAACATAGATACTGCTTCTAGTAAGCTTATTGCACGTTGACTACTAACTTGAAATTATATGGTTTTGTGATTTTGAATGTCTCTTTTCCTATGGTCGTCTTTCACTACGTTTATTGAACATAGAAGATAATATTTATACTGAATCAATGAGAAGTGCTATTATTGGTCTTCTGATATTCTAAAATGGAAATACAATCTCATTTTGTATTGTCGATACTTTATGTTTTCACAAAGATCTTCCATAAGTTTCGGAAACAAAAAAACATGCCTTTTTTTTTTTTTTTTTTTTTTTGGAAATTTGTTTTGTAACAAGTTATAGAACTCGAAGATATATTTTGATTCAGAAAATGGAAATTTGTATTATTGAAGTTTTTTATGACATAATACCACTGTAGGATGAGAGTTGAAGTTATCATTAATTGTTAACAGTTTCAATAAGAGTGTTGACGAATAAGTTTCGGAAACAAATGTTCTGTATTTTTTCGGAATATTATTCAACATTGCTAAAGGTGTAGATACATTGAATCAAATAGTAAAAGTTATAATTACTGTGAACATAAGTTACTGTATGTGTAGAAAGATGATCGTTAGAGTAACTTTCCGTGTTGATATTCACTTGGGTTAAGAAAAACAGTAATATAAGTTAATTGTAACATCTATTTTCGGGATATTGAATCACATCTCTTTCTATCCAATCAATGTTTTTTTTTTTTTTTTTGTTTTACAAAGATCATTGAGACAAACAAGTTTCTGTACTTTCTCTGGAAAGATTCTGTTAAGAAAGATTATTACTGAAGATCGAAAAGACATAACGGCTGGTAAATATTCTTTACAAAGATCTTTCACATAATTTTTTTTTATTAAAAAAAAAATGTTTTTCTATCCTCCTGGGCAGAGTTTATTTCAACAATTATTCTGTGTTACTATTCACTTAGTTTAAGAGAAAAAAATTATACAAATTCTTGTAATGCCTTCTTTTAAATGAATCACAATCTCTTTTCTGTATAATCAGTGCTTCATAAAATAATTGATTTTACAAAGATCAATGTTTGCTAAAATAATTCTTAACAAAGTCCTATTCAATAAATTAGGAATAAAAGTTTTTTGTTTTTCCCGACAAGGTTTGTTTTTGGCGAGTTTTGAACATGTGTATATAATTTAATGCTGACATGACCAACTGGATAAGTTGTATTATTGACATGTATTGGATGGTGTCCTCATATTCTTGAGTGGTAGAGATAAGTTTAGTAATAGCAATTATTGCTGTTCGTTTACTGAGTTAAAAGAAAATTGATATACATCATAAAGCTCTTCCAGTAGTAAAAAAAAAATGTTTCGTATTTTCCCTCGGGAATATATTATCCTGTAATTTTTTGACATCGAAAAAAAAAAATTAGACTCAAAAAATATATATATATTCTTCACAAAGATTTGTTCAATAATTCGAAAACAAACATATTGACTGCTTTTCTCGGAAGTTTCTGACACCAAATATACTCATGCTTTTCCTCTAGGCCTCGAAAATATATAATAATGCTGAAGTCAAAACATTAAATGTTATATCGTATACTTGAACCATTTCTTTTCATATGATAAATATTCTTCACACAGAATCAAATATTTATCACAAAGTTTTTGTGAACAAAAAGGTTTTTTGTATTTTCTTTGTAAAGATTTTTTTCAAACTCCGAAAACGTATGATTATGCCTGAATAATAATTAAAAAAAACTATGGTATATTACGGTAACACTGGTGGCTACTACTACGTATTATTTTTGTGTTGACTGTTGAGTTTACAAAATCTTCCATAAACTTCGGATATTAATTTTTTTCTGCATTTTTGAGCATCGAAAAGATGTATTTTCCCTGAATCAAAATAGAACGATTATAGATTTCTATTCATGAAGGGCCATGCGTGAATTAAACACTCTCCACAAGATCTTCCAATAGTTTTTCTGGAAACTTTTCGTCTCTCATTTGTTTTTTTTTGGGGAAAAGGGGGGATTTATTACAACAACATTTGAGCATTTAGTATATATATATATTTATGCTAAATCAAGAAATGAAAAAATATATATATATTTACTGACTAATCTTTTTATATGTTCAGTGCTTTATAACATTTTCTTTAGAGCGATCTGCCAAATAACTTTCTGAAATAAATCCATTCTGTTTATTATTCTATTATATTTGTGGTTAAAAACATATAATATATTTATGAATTACAGATATTAAAAAGGAGCAGTGTAAAAAATAAGGTTTAGATGATAACGAAGAAGACAGTTTGTTGCTTTAAAAAAAGTCGAGTAGCCCAAGAAATATGTATCGACGATCAAGAAAAAAAACACACAAAACGACTAAGCAAATATTTTGATGATTAAGATTTGTTCTAAATCTAAGCAGTGCAAAGATATTAAGATGTTTCGATGATGCGAGAGAGAAAATTTGCTGCTGGAAAAAAAAATGTTGATCTAAGTACAAGAACATATTCCCTGATACAATAAATAAGTTTAACACACATAAGGGTGAAAGTATTCCAAGCTATGTTTTATCTAAAAATGAGTAAGTCACTGAAAAAATGATTCGAGAGAAGAAAGTGTTCTGCCTAAAAAAAAAAGTCCTAGTAGTAACATTTCTTTTTTTTTTTTTTTATTTTTTATGATACAAGACATAAAGTTGACACGACAATATGGATGAAAGGAAATTTCGACGATATGAGCTGATCTAAACATGAACACCACAGAAAATATGTTTCTATGAGTCGTAGCTTGCCGTTGTGAAAATAAAGAATTCGATCTAAAAATGAGCAGCCAGAGAAAAAAACAAAAAAAAAAAAAAAAACAAAAAGATGTTTCGTTTGATTTTAGGAAAGTTTCTACTGAAAAAAGAAAACGTCGATCTAACTAATGAATAGTACAAGAAATATTTCCATGATACAAGAATTAAAAGTTCACACACAAATACAAATGATAAGATATTTCGATTAAAGAGTTTGTCTACAATGGGTAGCACCGAAAAAAAATAAAATGTTTTCGATGATTCGAGAGAAGAAGTTTGCTTGCAGAAGAAAAAAAGTCGGAGTCGTACCAAGAATGTTTTCCATGATACAAGAAATAAAAGTTTGTACACCAAACATATATAATGAAGGAATTTCGATGTTACGAGCTGTGATTAAAAATGACTCAACACGACAAATAATGTTTCTATGATTCGAGAGAAGAAAGTTTGCGCTGAAAATAAGTATTCAAGCTAAAAATGAGCAGCACAGAAAAAAATTTACTGCTGGAAAAAATAATACATGGATCTAGTACGAAAGAGTGCAAGAACATATATCTAAATTTGGATGATATCTAGAGAAGAAGTTTGCTGCTGAGGACAAAAGTCGAGTAGTACAAAAAGATGTTTCCATGGTATAAGAAATAACGTTGACGCACCACTATAGTAATGTCTGAAAGGAATTTCGATGTTACGACCTGATCTATACATGAACACAGAAAAATAATATTTGAATGATTTCTCAAAGAAGAAGTTTGCTTCTGAAATGAAGTAGTCAATCTTTTAAAAAAAATTTTTAGTAAGCTCAAGAAAAAAAAAAAATCGATGATATGAGAGAAGAAATTTCTGTTGAAAATAAGTTGTCAATCTATATGATTAGTCACCAGAAAGATGTTTCGATAATACTAAGAAGAAGGTCGACTTAATTACAAATGAAGAAAGATATATCAATGATACGAATTGATCTAAATCTAAGCCACGCAGAAAGATGTTTCAGTGATCGAGAGAAGAAAGTTTAATGTTTGGAAAAAAAGAAAACGTTATCAACTATGTATAGTAGAAGAAATATTTCCATGATACAAAAAATTTAAATAGTTAATATTTATATAATGAAAGATTTTTTGAGTTTGTCTAAAAAAGAGCAGCACCAAACAAAGAATGTTTCAATGATTCAGAGAAGAAAGTTTGCTGCTAAAAAAAAAAAAAGCTGTTTTCCATGGTGCAAGAATACAATTGATACCAAACCTATGTGATTAAAGGGATTTTTGATGAAAGAGCCTGACTAAAAATTACAACCCAGTAAGTATTAATTTGAGCATTCGAGAAAGAAATTTTGCTGCTGAATAATAAAGTATTCATCTAAAAATTTCAGCCCAGAAAAAAATCGCTGATACGAATTGAATCTAAATCTGAGCAGTGCAGAATTATGTTTCGATTAATTGGATTAGAAAAAAATGCTAAGAAAATCTGATCTAATATTACGCAATAAAATTCAAATATCAAATGGTGGGGAGGGAGAAGAACGGAAGGTCAGGGAAAGGACGAGAGACATGGACTGGAACTGATAAGGGGGGGGAGGGCGAGGGGAGGGGGGGGGGTAGGGGAAGACTGATGAGTATAACAAGACAAAAGAAAAAAGGGGAGAGGCGAGAAGAGATACATGGCATAGAAAGCGGAGGAAGAAGAAGGAGGAGAGGGGAGGAGAGAGAAAGGAAGAGGGGAGACGGGGAGGAGGGGAGGGAGATGGGAGGAGAAGTGGAAGGGGGGGGGAGGGGGGGGAGGAAAGAGGGGGAGAGAACGAGGAGGGAGGAGAGGGGAAGGAGGGGGAGGAGGGGGGGGGAAGGGGGGGGGAGGGGGAAGTAGGGGAGGGGGAGACAGAGTAGGAGTAGGGGGGGAGAGAGGAGAGGGAAGAGGGAGAAGAAGGGGGGAGGAGAAAGGGGGAGAAGAGGAAGACAAGGAGGAGAGAGAGGAGGGGGGGGGGAGAATGGAGAAGAAGGAGAGGGGGGGGAGGAAGAGAGGGGAGAAAGAGAGAGGTGGGAGGGGGGAAGGGGGGAAGGGGGGGAGAAAGGGGGGGGGGGGGAGGGGGGAGAAGGGGGAGAAAGGAGAGAGAGAGAAAAAAAGAGGTGGGAAGGGGGAAGGGAGGGGGGTAGATGTGGGAGGGAGGGGAAGAGGTGTAAGGAGGGGGGATGAGAGAAAGAGGACACTGCGCGGGAGAGAGCGAGAGCGATTGGGGCGGGATATCGTTTAGATTGACTCGTGTAGGTTCAGAACACGTTCTTCTCTCGATCCTGCAATAGTGTTTGCGGGGTCGCGTCGTGGGAGCTAGGTTCAAAGAATCCAGTTAAGATATTGTTGTTCAACGGTGTGCTTGCACTGAAATCGTGTGGGGGGGGAGCAAACTTTCTGCTCTCGACAAGGCTGTTTTTGGATGCTCTTTTTTAGACAACGCAAGATGCATTTTATTATTTTATTTGTGGGTTGGGAATGGATTCTAGTCTACTATACATAGTCTGATCAACGGTTTCTTTTTTTTCCAACTTAAACTTTTCTTCTCTCGATCAGCTGAACATCTTTCTGGAGTGGCTTAGATTTAGATCATTCGTATCATTGAATAGATCTTTCCTTTCTTCATTTGTAATAGTCGACTTTCTTCTTGTATTATTCAAACATCTTTTCTTGTACTACTCATATTTGATTGACAACTTTTTTCAACAGAAAATTTTCTTCTCTCATATCATCGATTTTTTTTGTTTTTCTGAGCTACTAATTTTGATTGACTACTTTATTTCAGAAGAAACTTTCTTTCTTTCGAATCTTCAAAATATTATGTTTTCTTTGTTTTCTTTTAGATCGGTCGTAACATCGAAATTCCTTTCATTATATATGGTTTGTGTGGGTCAACTTTTATTTCTTATTATCATGGAAACACTTTTTTGTACTACTTCGACTTTTTGTCTTCAGCAGCAAACTTTCTTCTCTAGAAATATCAAATTTATATATATGTTCTTGCACTTTCGTACTTAGATCGATGTTATTATTTTTTTCCAGCGTAATTTTTTTCTGTGCCTGCTCATTTTTTAGCTTGACTACTTATTTTCAGCAGCAAACTTTCTTCCTCTCGAATCTAAAACATTATTTTTCTGTGTTGCTCATTTTTAGAATCAGCTCGTAAACATCGAAATTCTTTCATTCATATATGTTTTGTGTGTCAACTTTTATTTTCCTTGTATCAGGAACCATATCTTGGTACTACTACTCGACTTTTTTCTTCTGCAGCAAACTATTCCTTCTCCTCGGTCATCGAACTTTTATTTTTTTCGGTGCTACTTCATTTCTTATAGACAAACTCTTTTTCAAATCGAATAAATCTTTCATCATTTGTATTTGTGTGTGGAACTTTTTAATTCTTGTATCCGGGAAAGATCTTCTTGTACATTCATAGTTGATCGACGTTTTCTTTTTTCCAGTAGAAAACTGTTCTTCTCTCAAATTCCAACGAAACATCTTTTTTTTTTTTTTTTTTTTTTTTTTTTTTTTTTTCTCTGTGCTTCTCATTGTTAGATCGATTCTTTATTTTCAGCGTCAAGCCTCGAATCATAGAAAACATTATTTTTTTCGGTTGTTCATGTTTAGATCAGCTCATTCGGTCGAAATTCCTTTCATCATATATGTCTGTGTCCACTTTTATTTCTTGTATCATAAAAAGCAAAAAACAAAAAAAAAAAAATGTAACGACTTCTCTTAACCGACTTTTTTTTTTAGGCAGCAACTTTCTCCCTCGAATCATTTGTTTTTCAGTGCTACTCATTTTTAAAAAAACACTTATCTTGGAAATATCTTTCATCATTTGTTATTTTTGTGTTACTTTTTTATTTCTTGTAGTCATGGGATATGTTTCTTGTACTTAGATCAACATTTTGTTTATCCAGCAGCAAAATTTTCTTCTCTCGCATCATCGAAACATCTTATATCTTTGCAATGCTTAATTTTAAACAAATCTTATATCATCGAAATATTTTTCTTTTCATTCGTTTTTGTGTGTTTTTTTCTGTATCGTCGATATATTTTCTCTTGTTCTAACTCGACCTTTTTTTTAAGCCACAAACTGTCTTCTCTCGTAATCAGCTATACCTTATTTTTTACACTGCTTTCCTATTTTTAGATATCGTACTCATAAAAATATATATAGTTTTTTTTTAACCCAAATAAATAGAAAATAACAGACATGGATTTTATTTCAGAAAGTTATTTTGGAAGATCTCTCTAAACTAAGAAAATGTTTTATCATCATCTGAACATATAAAAAGAGTATTCAGTAATATCTATATATATTTTTTTCATTTCTTGATATTCCGCATAAATATATTGTATTTTTATTCTAATCGCTCAAATGTTGTTGTAATAATCCCCCCCCCCCAAAAAAAAAAAATGCGAGACGATATTTTTTTTTTTTTTCCCGTAAACTTAATTGTAAGATCTTTGTGGGAGTGTTTAATCAGCATTGGCCATATGACTGTGAAATCATAATATCGTTCATATTTTGATTCAGGATAATATCATCTTTTTCGATGCTCAAAAATGCAGAAAAAAATTAATATCCGAAGTTTTAGTTGGAGATCTTTCCCCCCTTTTGGTACTAAAACATCACACAAACATAATTTACGTTAGTATTTAATTCCATTGTTCAGTAATATACCATAGTTTTTTTTTTTTAATTATTATTCGGCATAATCATAACGTTTTCGCGTTTGAAAAAAATCTTTCCAATAAAATATTACAAAAAATTTTTGTTCCCAAAACTTTTGTGATAATATTTGATCTGTGTGGAGAAATATATTTATCATATGTAAAGACTGGTTCAGTAATACGATTAAATTTTAATGTTTTGATTCAGCATTCTGTATATATTTCGATGGCGCTAGAGAACAAGCATGGATAATTTGTGTTCAGAAACTTCCCAGAAAATTCAGTGAATTTTTGTTTTCAGAATTTGATTGAGGGGAAAAATCTTTGTGAAAGAATATATATATATTTTCTTTGAGTATATTTTTTTTTTTTCGATGTTCAAAATTTCAGGAATAAGAATGTCCCAGAGAAAAATACAGAAAACAATGTTTTTTTACTTACTGGAAGAGCTTTACGATTATTTTCAAATTTTTCTTTTAACTCAGGTAACACGACAGAATAATTGCTATTACTAACTTCATCTCTACACTCAAGAGATGATTTATACACCATCCAATTAAGCATTCAATTATACAACTCATTATCCATTTTCCATTCAGCATAATTAGATCCCATGTTCATAACTTGTCAAAACAACCTTGTCGGGAGAAATACAAAAAAAGCTTTTATTCCTAAATTTATTGAAAGACCTTTTGTTAGAATATTTTAGCAAACTTGATCTTTGTAAAATCCTATTTTTGAAGCCTGATTATACAGAAAAAGAGATTGGATTCTATTTAAAGAAGGCTTACAAAATTTGGATAATTTTTTTTTCTTTAACTTGATGATGTCAACAAGAATAATTGTTGGAAATAACTCTGGCCCAGGAGATATAAAAACCATTTTTTTTTTTAATAAACAATTAGTGAAAGATCTTTGTAAAGCATATTTTAACCAAAGCGGTTGTCTTTTCGTCTTTCAGTAAATAATCTTTCTGTACAAATCTTTCCCGAAAAGTACAGAAACTTGTTTTGTCTCCATGTCCCTTTGAAAACAAAAAAAAAAAAAAAAACCGATTGATTTATAACAAGAGATTGTGATTTCATCGAAATAAGAATGTTACAATAACTTATATTATGTTTTCTTTAACCCAATTGATATTCACAACACGGAATAGTTACTATAACGGTTCATCTTTTCTACATACAGTAATCTTATTTTCAGTATATACTTTTACTTTTGATTCAATATGTATATACACCTTAGCAATGTTTTGAAATAAATATTTCCGAAAAAATAACAGACATTTGGTTTCCGAAACTTATTCGTCACTCTATAACTGTGTAACATTATGATAACCTTCAACCTCACCTCAGTGATATTTGTCATAAAAATCAAGAATACAATTTCCATTTTCTAATCAAAATATATCTTCGATGTTGCTATAACTTGTTAAAATACAAATTTCCAAAAAAAAAAAAAAAAAAAAAAAGGCAGTTTTTTTTGTTTCCGAACTTATTGAGATCTTGTGGAAAATAGTATCGACAATACAAAAATGAGATTGTATTTCCATTTTAGAATATCGAAGAACCATATAATAGATTTCTCTTATTTTCTGGTTCAGTATAAGTATATCTCTATGTTCATACGTATGAATACGACCTAGGAAAAGACTACCTTCAAATCATCACCAAAACCATATAATTTCGAAGTGAGTAGTCACGTGCAATAGCTACTAGACGCGTAGCATGTTATCTATTATAGAGGTTTTTTCAGTGATGTTCAATAATTGTAAAAAAAAAAAGATTCCCGAAGAAAACACAGAAACATACACTAGTTCCGAAAACATATTGGAGGTGTTTGTGAAGATTTTTTATGAGAATCGAATCTATATAGGGAAGGTTTAATTTCTATTCAGATTGTTAGAACCGTACATTTGTTTTTTTCTTTTGAGCTCATGGGATTTCGCGTGAAATATTAACTGAAGACTAAATTCTCATTGATACCTATTGTATTAACAGATTTTGATTCAGTATAATCTACCTATTTCATGTTTATTATTTTTCAGTGTTTTCATTTTTGATTTTTTTTTTTGAGCTCTACTTATTGTAAGATTATTGTGAAGAAAAAAAAAAATCCTCTTTAGATTATTAAAAGTAAATATTAGACATGATCTTTCCCGAAACGTTTTTGTGGCATCCTCAAGTACGGATGTGTTTTTTTTTGCGGTGCTGGCTGGGCATATAAAACAGATGGAATTTTAAACAAGTGTTAGACTTGATTCGACTCTCTCCTCCAATGGATTCACTCTGTATTATATCATTATTCCAACTACTAGTGCTTTTACTACCACCACCACGACTATATGCGGAGTGTAAACCTTTTATATCGGGAGAATACTCAGTTTCATTTATCAAATAATATTTTCAATAGCCGTGGCAGATCAATACACCAGAAGACGTAATGATTTGTTACGTTTTTGACATTTCTCTTCAAAGCTAGAGCTCGGTTTAGCCACGTTCAGTGGACATGAGGAATTTCCCATTGACATTAGACACATTGGCTAAAGTCCGGATTTACTACGAACAGAGGGGATAAAGTGAGGTGCTTTGATTGCAATTTAGAAGTTGATGTTAAAAACTTTCTAGAGCGTCAGACGACATCGTGCAAGTCCACAGGAAAGAAGCATCCTAACTGTCCATTTGTATCAAATTAGCATCTCTCACAGGCTTAGAATACAAGGACATTGACCTTCACCACCTGCGACACTTAAGATATGAAGAGCATCGATTAGCAACTTTCAGCGACTGGCACATGAATGGTTTACAGCCATCGAATTGGCCTGCCGATGGATTTTATTATCTGCGGAAACTTGATCCTGTGGGCGTGGTGTCTTCTCAGAGGGATAGCTGGAACCTTGGAAAGAGTGACACACCCAAGAGGGAACATCATCACCATTTCCCCACTGTCCGCTTTATCAGGGGTCATCCGGTCGGAAATGTTCCATTTTCATGGCATTCTTAGCCAGGTTACCTGCGAACACCCTGTCATGTCTGGACGAAAGTGGATCCTCAAGACATATGGCCGGAGGAATACACTGAATGCTGTAAGTAATTTAACTATATCATCGGGGAATTGGATTTAGATTTATTGATATATCGCTTCGTGAGTAAGTTAATTCTAATTTCGTTCCTATGATAATTTTCTTCTCACAGGGGGGTTTCTCTTCTAGAGGAATTGAGTCCTCTCCCACATTCCGGGCCCGATAACGCGAAGATTACAGAACAGTAAATAGCAGACTGGAGAGCTATGTCAACGGCGCCGAAAGGTGTTGCTCTGATCCTACAAGATCTTGCCGCAGCTGGAATTTTTCTACTGTGGTACGATTTTGATAATATTTATAAAATTATGATAATACCAAGCTGGATTAATTGCAGGTGTTTGCTGTTTTCATACTCTGTTTATTAAGCACTTAGAAAATACATCCAATTTTCTCTATCAAAGAATATTATCTAAATTACAAAAATGATACAAGATCGAAGATGACCGTGAGGTTAAAACTTCGCATTTATTAATTTCATAGGTCTGAGTGGTCATTTTCGTTGTTTCCTGCTGTAAAGGTTCCTTCACAATTGATGAATGGTGACCTCTTGGAATGACACGCTAGAATGGTATCCTGAATGACAGATTTGTCTTACTGATGAAATGTCGGATTTTCATCATAAAAGTATATATATCACTTACCGATACCTTTTTTTCCTCTTGTTGACATATAATATTGTAAAGTGAACTTGTATAGATTATATTTCTCGTTATTATATAATGTTATCTTTTTTCTTCCTTCTTCTATTTTTAGATTCAGCAAGATTCCAACGATACACCCGCATATCCAAGTACCTGTGTATATCGGTACGACAAAGCTCCTTCCGGTAGCAGTAGCGGTCTAACGGAGATGCGATCCGTATCCGATCAGGGATCTGGATCTATTGATGAGTTTGGACATCGCCACGGGTGTACTTGGAATGGATTTTCCCTACATGTATAGTTCAGGGCTGCTACCGAATCATGTTTTGAACAGACCGGCGAGCCGTATTTCAGGATAGAGCCCTTGATTGTAGATGTTTTATACAGAGAATGTCGATACTCGAGTGAAACTAGAGGAATCAGTTACAGATATCCTCCACTCTGAAATTGACAGATTATGAGCCATCATTTGGCGAGACTCATATTTCATCTTCAATTTCTCACACATTCTTCTGTTTTTCCATCCACACTGAAACAACGGAAAATCAGTGGATATGAGTCATTCTTCGAAACTTCTGAATTTGAGCCATCATACCTGGCGGACTCGAATTTCATCTTTGATTTCTCAACAACCACGCTTCTGTATGCCCGTTTACGTCTGACATAAAATACAACAACAGAAGCTTTCTGTACTCTCGGCTACATTTGGAATAACATAGCAACAACCAACTTCTGTCCCCCCCAATCTACATCTGAAATGATGGAGAGTCGATCAACAATTGTCCCAATCGAGTAATTCTGAAATTAACAGAGTTTGAGCCGTCGTCCGGAGAAACTGTAAGTTTATCTTCAATTTACCAACAACGCTCCTGTATTCCATCTACATACTGGACCTCGATAGAAATATCGAGAATAGCACCGAAGCTGAGCAGACATATTTTGAAAAAGTACAAGAAATTATATTGCAAACAATGGAAGAAGAAGAGAAGAAGTGATGAGAAAAGAAGAATCAACACATCGTGTAAGTATAACTAAATATTATCATGATGGGATTGTGGTTAATCAATTTAATTAATGACATATCATTACAGAATACAACTAATTTTAATTTTTCATTTTTTTCAGATAATAAATTTAAAGAATAACTCGAACGGATACTGACATCGCACATGTACAAGGTGTGTATGGACATGAAAGGAGTATAGTGTTCCTCCGTGTGCACATAGTGGTTCATGCGCTTCCTGTGCTGGATCCCTGAAACAGTGCCCCATCTGTATAAAGTGATATCAGATTGCTTGTAAACCTATATCTCATAATACGTACACTTATACTTTACAATATATATACATCACACACAACACACACCACACACACACACACACACACACCACCACACACCCACACATATAAGGAGTGAGCGGGGGGGGATGGGAAGAGGAGAGCCGTAGATAGTATAGGAGGGAACTAGGAAGGAAGGCGAGGAGTATCGATCTATATGGAGGTAGAGCATTCAAGGAGGTTGGGACATTGATATGAACGCGGGACGGGGAGAGAGGGTGGAGGGGGAGGAGGGGAGGAGAGGGGAAGAGGCGGGGAGGTGAGAAGAGACGAGAAAAAGGGAAGGGAGGATAGGAGAAGGGGGGAAGGGAGGGGAGGGGCAGTAGAAAGGGAAAGGAAAGAGGGAGGTAGGGGGGGGGAGAAGAAGAGGGGGGGAGGGAGGAGAGGAGGAGAGGGGAGAAGGAGGAGGAAAGGGGAGAGAGAGGAAGAGGAAGAAAGGGGGAGGAGGGGGGGAGGAGAAGTTGCGAGACGGCGAGAGAAGAAGGACTGGCGAAAAATGAGAGGAGAGTTCGAGCATAGGCGCTACATGGAAACCGCTAACTGGTCCATCCCGGGGGAAATCGAGGGCAGAGAGGGCAGGGAAGGGCAGGGGGGGAGCAGGTTAAGGGGAGCTTAGACAACTAGGCGCGGACGGGGCGCGGCATCGAGAATTGAAAGTAAACGAAGGGGGGGGGATGGAAGGCAGGCAGGCGCGTTTCTGCGGGGGCGAGAGGAGGGGAGGAGGGGAGTAATAGCGGGGGAGAGAGAGAGAAGAGGGGAAGAACGAGGAAAGAGGAGGGCGGAGGGAGCTTCGAGAGTAGGCAGGAGGGAAAGGAGAAGAGGCGGATGAGCTGGAGGGGTGCCATACTGGGGGCTACACCACCACAAAAAGAGGCGTGGAGGTATAAAGGGGGGGAAAAAGAGAGAGGGAGGGAGGAGGGGAGGAGAGGAAAGGAGATAGGAAGGGGGAGCGGGGAGGAGGGAAATGGGGAGGGGGATAGAAGAGGAGTAGATTGAATTCCGACCGTGAAGAAGCGATTGATGTCAGAGTGATATGAAAAAAAGAGAGGGGATCAGGGGAGGAATAGCGCGCAGGGAAGTGAGGGAGGAGGGGGGACCTAGAGGAGAGTAGACAGGTCGGTGCATTGTTAGGAGGAAAGAAAGGAGAGAAGCTGGCAGCCAGACGGTTAGGGAAAAGGGAGCGCACACGTGAGAGACTCGAGAAGAAATGAGCAATTTACTGAGAGTCCTGGGGGATGGAAGCGAACAGGAAGTCTTACAAGCCCCGCTATTCTCGACGGAATGTGAACGGCGGATGAGAGACGAAAAAAGCCGTGCAAGGTGGGGGACATAAGGCTGATGTAAGCGGCCGGAGCAGCGGAGATGCCTAGAGATCCGGAAGCGGGAGACTGAGGGAAACTTGACGAGAGTGCGAAGTAGTACATCCGGGGGGGGGGGGGACTGATCAACGTGTAAGCAGAGCAAACTTATGGGCAGGGCTCGGCAGAGAAGAGGAGGATAGAAAAGGAGATCATATAACTAAGATGAATAAATGTATGGGGCATCGGCGAATGGATGGAGGAAGCTGAGACATCAAGTGAGGGACACAGTCACTGATACAGTGGCGACCGAGGGTTGGAGGGGGGTACCAGGGGGGCGAAGGGGGGGGGCGCAGGCCCAGATATACGAGAGACTCGAAACACGAGGAGAGGATAGAAAGGAGCAGGACAGATAATGATATTATGAGATTCGAGGGCTGGAGGAGGGGGGGGCAGAGTATGCAGGGACGCTTCTGATAGCCGACGTAGCGGATTGGAAAGGACGCAGACGCAAGGCGGATGAACATATTTCCTTGGGCAGGGCCCGCGCGCCGGGGGCAGGGAGAGAGGGCTCAACAGAGAGGGGTGGGGGAGCAGAGGCGAGGGAGGAGCGGTGAGAAGGACGCTGGCGAAGCCCGACGCGCCGAGACTCGGCCATGCACCAGCTGCGACCAGCGCGAGCCCACACGGAGGGAGAAGAGGTCTCCGCGGCTGGTGTTCCAGGCAGACGGCCGGACAGTTGTTATCGTTCTGATTCCAAAGAGATTTGGGTGTCTCAGTGACTGCTAGCAGAGGAGGGAACCTTAATGTGAGACGAGGGGGGAAAGCATAAATGAGAAAGAGGAGGAGGTGAAGGGAGATGTGAAAGGGTAGAGAGGGAAAGGGAATGTAAGCAGAGACGGCGTGGATGAAAAAGGGAGAGTAGATTGAATTTGAAAGGAGGGGGGGGGGGAGGGGAGAGGGAGGGGTTGTAGAGTTGGGGAGAGATTTGAGAGAGGGGAGGGGCAGGTGGGGGAGGGGAAGGGGATGGGTGAAAACTTCTAATGTCGTTGAGGAGGATGGGTAGTTGAAATAAAATGAATTAGACAATGGTTAGGACATATTGTATCTAATGTTTTGAATTGGTTGTATATGCTTGGTTTAGCTCTCCTAAGAGCATGCCGAAGAATCATCATCATAGTAGTACACGATGCATTTCATTACTTTTCACGTATTTCTTCTATGTTTTTTTATAGCAAGCTATCATGGCTCCGGCTTTTTTTCGCAATGACATGTGTTTGCTCTCTGATTGGTCATACTTGATCGCTCACCAAAAAGAGGCTTGTAATCTATATATCAACATCTTATTTTATAGTTGTTTTCCTCTCAATATTATAGGCTCTAAGAATTTACGATATATAGCGATATCCCGAGGATTCGGTAACCATTTCTTCATAGATCTAGGTACAAAACAGTTTGAAGTGTATCGTTCGCTTTTTTGTCCCTCGTCCTTTACTTTTCATATGAATGTCTCAAATTATCGCTATGAATGGCGGTGTAATCTATAAGATTTCTTTGCACGCAGTTATAGTTTCAATTATAATCACAGGATCCTTTCAATCAAGTAATGTATCATCTTTCTTTTCTACGATAGTTATTATTTTCACGGTTGCCTGATTTCCGATTTCGACTGCAGATAATGTACATGTGTTGCTGCGGCATTAATTTGCTCAGTTTACGCTATTCCTTTTTCTATCAATATCCTAATGCACAGTTATGCTGTTTAACAAGACCTCTCAATGCTGGTTATATTACTCATCGTCTCCGTATACGAGGTATATGTCGGTATCGGAGGAGATCATGTTTCGATATTGGATAACCCTTCGTTAGTGCTTCATATCCCCCATTGATGATATATATCTTTCCGTATTCTCTCATGGTCGGGTATTTTTTTTCATTATCTTACTTTATTATTCTTTTGTCTTTTATTTATAATTAGAGTATAACCTTATCGTGTCAGTAATGTTTTCGATGTTTAGTTTGCTCTTATATATTCTCTAATTCAAATCTATGACGTGTGTGTGTGTGTGTGTGTGTGTGTGTGTGTGTGTGTGTGTGTGTGTGGTGTGTGGGTGTGTGTGTGTGTGTTATTAATACCTGATTGTGATATCTTCAAATAAACAATTCATATGGTTACTGTATATTATGTTATATATATATATATATAGATTAAATATAATATATATCCTTATATAATAGATATATATGTGTGTGTAGTGTGGGGTGTGTGTGTGTGTGGTGCTGTGTGTTGTGTGTGTGTGTGTGTGTGTGTATGTATATATATTGTAAAAGTATAAGTGTACGTTTATTAGATTATAGGTTTACCTGCATCCTGATATCACTTCTCAGAGGGGCACTGTTTCAGGGTTACGCACAGGAAGCGCATGTAACGCATATGTGCACGACGGGAGAACCTATACTTTTCTTGTCCTACACTTCATGTGCGTTGTCACGTATCCGTCGATTCTTCTTTTATTTCTTATCTGAGAAAAGAAAATAATATTAGTGGATTCTGTATGATAAAGGTCACTTAATTAATTGATTACCAAAATCCCCATTTCATGATAAATATTTAAGTTATACTTACAATATTGTGTGTGATTCTTTTTTCTTCAATCATCTCTTCTTCTTCTTCTTCATTAGTTTGCATATAATTTCTTTTCTTTTGCAAAAATATGTCTTGCTCTCAGCTTCGGTGCTATTCTCGATATCCGGATAATCGAGGTCCATATTAGAATGGGGAAGAACAGGAGCTTGTTGTTGGTAATGAAGATAATACGAGTTTTCTCGCGACGGCTCAAACTCTGTAATTTCCAGAATTACTCCGATGGACACTTTGTGATCTGACTCTCCATCATTTCACATGTAAATGGGTTACAGAAGTTTTTGTTGTTGCTCGTTATTCCAGTTGTACCGGGTAACAGAAGCTTCTTGTTGTTGTATTATTTCGACGTACATACGGAGATACAGAACTTGTTGTTGAATCAAAGATGAGATTCGGAGTCTCGCCAGATAGATGCTCCAACTCAGAAGTTTCAGAATGAATGTTGACTCAATATTTCCAACTTTGATTGTCGTTGTTTCAGATGTGGATGGAAATCAGAAATGTTTTGTTGAAAAGTGAAGATGAAATATGAGTCCTCGCTCAAATGATAGCTCAGAATCTTCTGTCAGAGTGATATCTGTAACCTGATTCTCTATTGTTTTCACCTCGATATCGCCATTCCTGTATAACTCTACAAGACAGGCTCTTCCTGATTTACGGCTCGCCGGTCTGTTTCACATGATTTCGTATAGCAGCCCCTAACTATCATGTATGAAATCCTTCCAGTACACCCTTGGCGAGTCCAAACGCATCAATAGATCACAGATCCTGATCGGAATGCGGATCGCTATCTCCGTAGACGCTAACTTCGTCGGAAGAGCTTTGTCGGTACCGAATAACACAGTACTTTGCTATGCGGGTGTATGTTGGATATTCTTGCTGAATCTAAATAGAAGAAGGAAGAAAAGATATATTATATAATAAATGGAAATATAATCTCTACATTTCGACTATTAGTATTTTTTCAACAGAGCAACATGGATCGTAGTGGAATATATACTTACTTTATTGATGAGATCTGACCTTTTCATCAGTAAGACAAATCCGCATTCAGGATCACCTCTAGCGTATTCATTCCAAGGTATGTCACCATTCATCCAATTGTGAAGACCTTACCGCAGGAAACAACGAACATGATCACTCAGACTGAACTATAATGGAAAGTTTTACTCACTGTTCATTCGTCATCTTTTACATTTTTGTAAATTTTAGACTAATATTTCTTTTGATAGAGAAAATGGATGTAGTTGTCTAGTTCTTAATACAGATTTTGAATATTCAACACCTCAATTATCCAGTATTGGTATATCATCATTTTAATCTATTATCAAAATCGTACACAGTAGAAAAATCCAGCTTCGGCAAGATCTTGTGTTTCCAGACACATCTTCGGGCCAGTTGACTAGCTCTCCATTCTGCCTATTTTACTGTTCTGTAATCTTCTAGTATCGGCCCGGAATGTTTGGGAGAGACCACTTTCCTCTAGATAACCCCCTTTGAGAAGACAATTATCATAGGTAGATGAATCTTAGAAGTACTTACTCACGAAGATATATGTCAATAAATTCAAATCCAATTCACCTGATGTATAGTTAAATTACTTACAGCTTCAGGGTATCATCCGTCCATATGTCTTAGGATCCACTTTCGTCCAGATGACAGGTGTTGCAGTAACCCTGCTAAGACATCGCCATGAATATGGGAAAATTTTCCGACGGGCTGACCCTGAGTAAAGGGACAGTGTGGAAATGGTGCTGATGTTCTCCTCTTGGTGTGTCACTCGTTTCCCAGGTTCCAGCTATCCCTCTGCACAAGCACCGCACAGTCATCAAGTTTCCTCAGATATAAAATCCATCCGGCGCCAATTCTGATGCTGTAACCATTCATGTGGCCATCTAGAAATTTGCTAATCGCTCTCCTCATATCTGAAAAGTGTCGTAGGTGGTGAAGGATCATGTTCCGTTATATGCGAAGCTTTGAAGATTGCTAATTTGCCATACAAATGGACAGTTAGGGATTCTTCTTCTCCCTGTGGATCTTGAACGATGTCGTTTGACGCTTCTGACAGTTTAACATCAACTTCTAATTGCAATCCAAGCACCTCACTTTATCCCCTCTGTTCGTATTGTAAAATCCGGCTTTAGCCATTGTCTAATGGTCAGGGAACTTCCTCATGTCCCACTGAACTTGGCTAACCCGAATGCTCTGTCTCTTAAAGAGAATTGTCCAAAACTTAACAATCCATTCCTTCTTCTGGTGTATGTCTGCCTAGGCTATGAAAATACTTATTTCTATACATGAAACTGACGTATTCTCCCGATATTAAATATTTTTTACCTCCGCCTATAGTCGTGGTGGTTGTAGAGCATAGTAGTTTGGAAGATAGAATAATAATAGTAGCCGTTGGGGAGAAGTCCGAATCAAGTCTAACACTTTTTACATTCCATCTGTTTTATATGCCCAGCCCAGCACAAGGAGGGGAAGCAAAACGCATCCGAATTGAGGATGCCACAACACGTTTCGGAAAAGATCGTGTCTTCATATTTCCTTTTAATACTTAACAGAGATTTTTTTTTTTTTCTTCCCAACTAGTCTTAACCATAGTAAGAGCCTCAAAAAAAAAAATAAAACAATTAAACACTGAAAAATAATAAAATGAATAGGTCAGATTTATCTGAATCGAAATAATGTTCTACCCATAGTTATCAATGCGGAAGTTAGTCTTAGTATTTATTCACCTGACTATCCCATGAGACCTACAAAAGAAAAAAAAAATGTACTGTTTTCTAATATCTGAATAGAAATTAACCTCTCCCTAATATATATTCGATTCTCCTAAAATAATCTTCACAAACATCCTCCAGAGTATGTTTCGAATTAGTGTATGTTTCTGTGTTTTTCTCGGAATCTTTTTTTTTTTTACAATATTGAACTCACTAAACCTATATAATAGATAACATGATACTGCTTCTAGTAGCTATTGCACTTGACTACTCACTTGAAATTAATATGTTTGGTTGATATTTTGAATGTCTCTTTTCCTAGTGTCGTCCTTTCATACGTTTATTGAACTAGAATAAAAGAATACAAAAATATTTATACTGACTCATAAAATAAGAGAAATCTATTATATTGTCTTCTGATATTCTCAAATGAAATACAATCTCATTTGTATTGTCGATACTTTATTTTTCACAAAGTCTTCAAATAAGTTTTCGTAAACAAAAAAAAATGCCTTTTTTTTTTTTTTTTTTTTTGGGGGGAATTTGTTTTTAACAAGTTATCGAAACATCGGAAGATATATTTTTGAGTCCGAAATGGAAAGTGTATATGAATTTTTATGACATAATCACCCCTTGTAGGTAGAGGTGAAGTTTATATTATGTTAACGTTCATAGAGTTTGACGATAAGTTTCGGTAAAACAATGTTTCTTTATTTTTTCGGAATATTTTATTTCAACCTTCTAAGGTGTATATACATGAAATCAAATAGTAAAAAGTTTATTACTGAACATAATATTAACTGTATGTCGAAAAGATTGATGCGTTATAGTAAATATCCGTGTTTGATATTCCTTGGGTTAAAGAAAAAACATTAATATAGTTTATTGAACATCTTTTCGGGGATGGATCCATCTCTTTTCTATACAAGCAGTGTTTTTTTTTTTTTTTTTTTTTTTAACAAGATCTGAGACAAACAATTTCCTGTACTTTCTCGTGGGAAAAAGATTCTGTTACAGAAATATATTGACTCAAATCGAAAAAGACTAACGCTGGTAAAATATGCTTTACAAAGATCTTATCACTAATTTTTTTATTAAAAAAAAAAAAATGTTTTTTCTATCCTCCTGCAGAGTTATTTTCAACAATTATTCTGTGTTGACTATTCACTTAAGTTAAAGAAAAAAAATTATACAAATTCTTGTAATGCCTTTCTTTTAATAGAATCCATCTCTTTTCTTATAAGCAGTGCGTCATAAAATATTGATTTTACAAAAGATCATGTTTGCTAAAATATTCTTACAAGGTCTTTCATAAATTTAGTAATAAAGCTTTTTTTGTATTTTCCCGACAGTTTGTGTTTTGACAGTTAGAACTTGTGTGGGATAATTATGCTGATGAACAAACTGATAAAGTTGTATTTATTTGATGCTATTCGGATGGTGTATTAATTCTTGAGTGTAGAGATGAAGTTGTAATAGCAATTTTCTGTTTTCTTAACTGAAGTTAAAGAAAAATTGAATATAAATCATAAAGCCTTCAGTAAGTAAAAAAAAAATGTTTCTGTATTTTTCTCGGAAATTTCTTATTCCTGTAAATTGTTTGAACATCGAAAAAAAAAATTATACTCAAAAGAATATTATATATTCTTCAAAAGATTTTCCAATAAATTCTGAAACAAAAATATTAGCTGCATTTTCTCGAGAATTTCTGGAAGCACCAAATATACTCCAATCTTGTCCTCTATGCCATGCGAAAAATATATAATAAATGCTGAATCAAAACATTAAAATGTTTATAATACGTATTACTGAACCATGTCTTTTCATATATAAAATATTCTTCACACAGATCCAATTTTATCACAAGTTTTGGCTGAACAAAAGGTTTTTGTATTTATTGAAAGATTTTTTTTTCAAACGCCGAAAACGATGATTAGGGCTGAAATAATAATTAAAAAAACACTATGGTATATCGCTGAACAATGTTGCATAAGAACTAACGGAATTCTGTTGTGTTGAACTGTTTTATTACAAAGATCATCAATAAACTTCCGGATATTAATTTTTTTCTGCCTTTTTTGACATCGAAAAGGGTATTTATCCTGAATCAAAATATGAACGTTATTATTTCTAAGTCTATGGCCAATGCTTGTTAACACTCTCCACAAAGATCTTCCAATGAGTTTCTGGGAAACTATTCGCCTCTGCATTTTTTTTTTTGGGGTGGGGGTGATTTATTACAACACTTTGAGCATTTGATATTGTACTATAGTTTATCTGAATCAAGAATGTGAAAAATATATCTATATAATTACTGATACCTTTTTATATGTTCATGCTTTGATACATTTTCTTTAGAGATATCTTCCAAAACTTTCTGAAGTAAAATCCATTTTCTGTTATTATTCGTCTTTTTTTGTGTTTTAAAAAATATTATTTTAATGATTAAAGATATCTTAAAAGGAGCAGTGGTAAAAATAATGGTTTAGATGATGCGAGAGAAGCAGTTGTTGCCTTTATAAAAGGTCGAGTAGCACAAGAATTTATATCCGACATTACAAGAAAAAAAGCACCAAAAACGAATGAAAAATATTTTGATTGAAGATTTGTTTCTAAAATCTAGCAGTGCAAAGATATTAAGATTTTCGATGATGCAGAGAATAAATTTGCTGCTGGAAAGAAAATGTTGATCTAAGTTACGAGAACCATATTCCCATGATACAAGAATAAAAGTTAACACAGAAATCAATGATGAAATGATATTTCCAAGATATGTGTTTTTTCTAAAAATGAGTAGCACTGAAAAAAATGATTCGAGAGAATAGTTTGCTGCTAAAAAAAAAAAGTCGAGTAGTACAATTTTTTTTTTTTTTTTTTTTTTTTATGATACAAGAAATAAAAGTTGACACGGGCTATATGATGAAGGATTTTCGACGATATGAGCTGATCTAAACATGAACAACACATAAAAATAATGTTTCTATGATTCGTAGGCTTGCCGCTGAAAATAAGATTCGATCTAAAAATGACCGCACGAGACAAAAAAAAAAAAAAAAAAAAAAAAAAGATGTTTCGTTGATTTGAGAGAAGAAAGTTTCTACTGGAAGAAAAGAACGTCCCGGATCTAGACTATGAATTGTACAAGAAGATATTTCCATATACAAGAATTAAAAGTTCACACACAAATACAAATGAATGAAAGATATTTCGATGAAAAGAGTTGTCTAACAATGAGTAGCACCGAAAAATACAATGTTTTCGATGATTCGAAGAGAAAAAGTTTGCTGCAGAAGAAAAAATCGGTATACCAAGAGATGGTTTCCTGATACAAGAATAAAATTGACACACAAACATATTATTGAAAGGAATTTTCGAGTACGACTATCTAAAAAATGAGTCACACAGAAAATACTGTTTCTATGTTCGCGAGAAGAAGTTTGCTGCTGAAATAAAGTAGTCAAGCTAAATGAAGCAGCACGAAAATTTACTGCTGGAAAAAAATAATACATCGATCTTAAGTACGATATGCATGGAGAACTCTATATAAAATTTGATGATTCTAGAGAAGAAAGTTGGCTGCTGAGACAAAAGTCGGTAGTACAAAAAGATGGTTTCCATGATATAAGAAATAAAAGTTGACACACAAACATATATAATGAAAGGAATTTCGATGTTACGACCTGATCTATAATGAACACATTAACATACAAATTTTTGAATGATTCGAAAGAATAAGAAAGTTTACTTCTGAAAATAAGTAGTTCAATCTGAATTTAGTAGCTCAAAAAAAAAAATCGATGATATGAAGAAGAAATTTTCTGTTGAAAATAAAAGTTGTCACTCTTCAATATGAAGTATTGGCCGACGTATGTTTCCGATGATACAAGAAGAAAGGTCGACTTATTACAAATGAGAAGATATATCAATGATACTAACTTGACTTCTAACTCTAGCCACGCGAAGATGTTTTCATTGATTCGAGAGAAGAAAATTAATGTTGGAAAAAAGAAACGTTGTCCTAACTATGTATTTAGAAGAATATTTTCATGATACAAAATTAAACTAATTAATATTAATATAAATGAAGATTTTTTGAGTTTGGTCTAAAAGAGCAGCACCAAAAAAAGAATGTTTCAATGATTCGAAGTAAGAAAGTTTTGCTGCTAAAAAAAAAAAAAAGTCGAGTAGTACATTTTTTTTTTTTTTTTTTTTTTCATGATACAAGAAATAAAAGTTGACATAAACATATATGATGAAAGGAATTTCGACGATATGAGCTGATCTAAACATGAACAACACAGAAAAATAATGTTTCTATGATTCGTAGGCTTGCCGCTTAAAAAAAATAATTCGATCTAAAAATGAGCAGCACAGAAAAAAAAAAAAAAAAAAAAAAAAAGATGTTTCGTTGATTTGAGAGAAGAAAGTTTTCTACTGGAAAAAAGAAAACGTCGATCTAACTATGAATAGTACAAGAAGATATTTCCATGATACAAGAATTAAAAGTTCACACACAAATACAAATGATGAAAGATATTTCGATGAAAAGAGTTTGTCTAAAAATGAGTAGCACCGAAAAAATAAATGTTTCGATGATTCGAGAGAAGAAAGTTTGCTGCAGAAGAAAAAAAAGTCGAGTAGTACAAGAGATGTTTCCATGATACAAGAAATAAAAGTTGACACACAAACATATATAATGAAAGGAATTTCGATGTTACGAGCTGATCTAAAAATGAGCAACCAGAAAAATAATGTTTCTATGATTCGAGAGAAGAAAGTTTGCTGCTGAAAATAAAGTAGTCAAGCTAAAAATGGCAGCACAGAAAAAATAATGTTTCCTTGATTCGAGAGAAGAAAGTTTACTGCTGGAAAAAAATAATACATCGATCTAAGTACGAATAGTGCAAGAACATATATACAAATTTGATGATTCTAGAGAAGAAAGTTTGCTGCTGAAGACAAAAAGTCGAGTAGTACAAAAAGATGTTTCCATGATATAAGAAATAAAAGTTGACACACAACATATATAATGAAAGGAATTTCGATGTTACGACCTGATCTATAAATGAACACAGAAAAATAATATTTGAATGATTCGAAAGAAGAAAGTTTGCTGCTGAAAATAAAGTAGTCAATCTAAAATTTAGTAGCTCAGAAAAAAAAAAAAAAATCGATGATATGAGAGAAGAAAATTTTCTGTTGAAAATAAAGTTGTCAATCTAAATATGAGTAGTACAAGAAAGATGTTTCAATAATACAAGAAGAAAGGTCGACTTATTACAAATGAAGAAAGATATATCAATGATACGAATTGATCTAAATCTAAGCCACGCAGAAAGATGTTTTCAGTGATTCGAGAGAAGAAAGTTAATGTTGAAAAAAGAAAACGTTGATCTAACTATGTATAGTAGAAGAAGATATTTCCATGATACAAAAATTAAATATTAATATTAATATAAATGAAGATTTTTTTGAGTTTGTCTAAAAAGAGCAGCACCAAAAAAAAATGTTTCAATGATTCGAGAGAAGAAAGTTTGCTGCTAAAAAAAAAAAAATGTTTCCTGGTGCAAGAAATACAAGTTGATACACAAACATATATGATGAAAGGGATTTTGATGAAACGAGCTGATCTAAAAATGAGCAACACAGAAAAATATTATTTGGAGCATTCGAGAGAAGAAAGTTTGCTACTGAAAATAAAGTAGTCAATCTAAAAATGAGCAGCCCAGAAAAAATTAACAGAATATTCAAATGAAGAAAAATATTTTTATGACAGTAGTTTATCTAAAAAGGAGCAGCACTGATTTTTTTTTTTTTTTTTTTTTTTTTTTTGAGAATTCGAGAGAATGAGTTTTGCTATTGAAAAATCTGATCTAAAAATGAACAATACAAAAATAAAAAAGATGTTTCGATGATACTAACAAAAAAGCTGACCCACAAAGGAACAAAGATAAATCGATGATACGAGTTGATCTCAATATGAGCAGTGCAGATAAAAAAAAATCGATGACAGGAGAGAAGAAAGTTTGCTGCTTAATAAAAAAAAATCGATCTAGATATTAGTTTAAGAAAGATGTTTCGATGATATGAGTTGATCTAAAAGTGAGCAGCATACAAAAATTGTTACTGCTTTAAATGTAGTTGATCTAAATATGAGCAGTACAGAATAAAATATTTCGATGATATGAAAGAGGAAGGCTTTACTACTAGAAAAAAAGTAGTCGATCTAAATATTAGAAAAAAAAATCAATGATATACAAATACAAATGATGAGAGATATTTCACTGATACATATTGATCTAAAAATGAGCAGCATAAAAAAAAAATGTTTCGATGAGAGAGGTTGCACCTGAAAAAAAGGTAGTTGATCTAATAATGAGCAGCACAGAAGATGATGCTGAAAAAAAATAGTCAATCTAAAAGATGAGCATCACAGAAAAAAAAAAATGTTTCGATGATTCGAGAGAAGAAAGTTTACTGCTGAAAAAAAGTTAGTCTAAATATGAGAAGTACAAGAAATATGTTTCGAGGATGCAAGAAAAATATATGACACACAAGTACGAACGAAGAAAGATATTTCCATAATACAAGTTGATCTATAAAAGAACAGCACTGAGAAAAATGTATCGATCATACGAGAGAAGAAAGTCTGCTGCTTAAAAAAAAAAAAAAAAAAAAAAAAAAAAAGTAGTTGATCTAAAAAAAACACCAGCACAGAATAAATGTTTCAATGATATAAGAGAGGAAAATTTGCTATTGAAAAAGCAGTCGGTTTAATATCAGCAACATAGAAAGAAAATTTCGATGATTGCGAGACAAGAAAATTTGCTATTAGAAAATTTAAAAAGTCGATCTAAAAAGAGTAGTATACAAAAAGTAAATCGACGATACGAAATAGAAATACAAACGAGTAAGATGGTTGTATCATTGATCTAAAAATTAACAGTACAGATTTTTTTTTTTTCCGATGATTCGAGAGAAGAAGTATGCTGCTGAAACAAAATAAGTTGATCTAAAGACGAGCAGCACAAAAAAAGTTTCGATTATATAAGAGAAGAAATTTTACTTGTAAAAAATTAATAAAATATTCTTCACAAAGATTTTCCTATTAGTTTTGAAAAAAAAAAAAAAAAGTATTTTGTATTTATTCAGGAAAGGTATTTCCGACAAGTTTTTGAAGATCAGAAAAATACATTTATACTGAGTCAAAATACGAAAGAAACACAATCTCTCTTTTTATGGACTACAGTAGATAAAGTATATTTCACAAAGATCTTCCAGTAAGTTTCAAATAAAAAAAAAAAAAAAATTGTACTTTCTTGGGTAGGATTATTTCAACAAGCTATATCATTGAATACTGTTGCACATT
This sequence comes from Penaeus monodon, assembly GCF_015228065.2. Taxonomy (NCBI): domain Eukaryota; kingdom Metazoa; phylum Arthropoda; class Malacostraca; order Decapoda; family Penaeidae; genus Penaeus; species Penaeus monodon. The sequence goes on along the minus strand of NW_023648938.1, from coordinate 2,602 downwards.
ACTATTATGCGTAAAGGTGAGGTTAGTTTGTTACAACAGGTATTCCGTGTTGGCTATTTACTTTCAAATACCTTCCAATAATTTTCGGATACAAAAAAATGATTCTGCATTTTCTCGGGAAGAATGATTTCAACAAGTTCTTGAACATCGAGATATGGAAGAAACAGAACCTCATTATATATATATTCAAACACTTGGTAAAATATTCTTCACAATAAGTTTCAGAAACAAATATGTGTGCGTTTTCTCGAGAAAATTTATTTCAACAACTTTTGAATGTCGAAAATGTATATTTATGCTAAATAAAGAAAATAAAGAAGAATTATACCATGTTACTCAATCCTGTGGGACATTACTTCTATATGTAGAGATGAAGTTGGCCATAACAATTATTTCATACTATATATTTATTTACACAGGATATAAAGATGTTTATGATCAATGATTTTGAATATAGCAATACCATCTTTTTGATACGGTCAATGCTTGATAAAATATTCTTCATAAAGAACTCGAAATAAATTTCGGGAACAAAAAATTTCTTTGGATTTACTTGACAAGGTTTATTTCGACAAGTTTTGAACATGGAAACTGTATGTGTAATTATGCTGAATGAAAAACATGAAAAAGTCGTATTTGCGAATCCTTTTAGATTATACTACTAAATGTTATTTCTACAAGTTTTGAACATCAAAAAGGTATGATTATGCTGAATCAAAAAAATGGGAAAGTTATATCACCGAATCCTTTTATATGATACTGCTGAGTGTGGAGAAGAAATTAATTTAAGCAACTATTCCATGTTGACTATCTATTTGAGTTAAAAGAATAATAACTATGAAGACTTTCCAAAACAAAAAAACTGTTTCTATATTTTCTCGAGAAGGAATATTACAACAAGTTTTGAATATCGAAAAATATATTCATACTGAATCAGAATATGAGAGAAATACATATGGTCAACACTGATAAAATATTTCTCACAAAGATCTTCCAATGAAGTTTGGGAATAAAATTGTCTTTGTATTTTCTCAACAATTTTTATTTCGGCGTTTTATACAGTCGAAAGTGTGTATATATATAATTATGCTGAATAAAAAGAAAATAATGAAAAAGTTGGTTTATCCAATTTCTTTATATAATACTACTGAATATAGAAATGAGGTTAGCTATAGCAATAATTCATTGTGATTTTATATAAAAGAAAATCTAAAATAATTATGGAGATCTTACGCTAACTAACTGAAAGGAAATATTTATGTACATTCTTCGAAAAAGGATTATTCCAAGAAGTTTTGAATGTCGAAAATATATATTTTTGTTAAACTATAATATGAGAGAAATGCAATGTCTTTTTTTTTTATGTGGTCAATGTCTGATGAACTATTCTTCAAAAAGATCTTCCAATAAATTCGGAAACAAAAACTGTTTCTGCATTTTCTCAAGAAGGTTTATACCAACAAGTTCTTGAACACAGAATAGATATCTTTATAGTTCTTTCTATATGATCAGCAGCGCTTGATGAAATATATACACAGAGATCTTTCAATAAACTGTAGAAAACAATATTTTTTGCATTTTCTCGGGATGATTTATTTCGACAAGTTTTTAAACATTGAATATATGTATATGTACATATATCTATACTGGATCAAAATATGAAACATACACAACTCTTTTTATATTATTCGCTCTTGATAAAATATTCATCGCAAAGATCTTCCAATAAGTTTTGGAACAAAACTGTTTTTACGTTTGCTCAGAATTTTTATTTTGGCAATTTTTGAACATCGAAAAATGACAATTATGCTGAATCCAAATATGAAACGTATTACATTACCGATTCGTATTGCATAATACCACTGTAATTATTCTGTGTTGACCATCTATTCAAAATTATTTCCAATATGCTTCGGATGCAAAATATTGTTACGCCGGCCCGCCTGTCTTCTCTGCCACAACACAAGGCAGTAGCAGACGGCGTGCTATTCACAGGGTCGTCAACACTGAACAGCTCCAAGAGGCACCGAGCCACCACAGCGTCCCAGAACACCACGAGGGGAAACGCCAAGTGGCGAGGCAGGGCACGAAATAAAACACAAAATGACAGTCTTTCCTTTATTTACACTAGTTAATTTACCCGTACACTTTTCTATAGGCACAATACAGGGGGAAACCAGCATGTCACACTGCACGATACAGCTTATAACAGGGCAACACAACGTTTATCAGGTCACAAGGGCACACACGAGGTCTTCACAGGAGCAGCACCCAACCCGTCTCTGGGCTTGTTCCTCCGCTCACAGCCAGCTGCTTCATGTTTGCCCAGGGTCCCTTCATGTTAACACATGTTTCGCACAGAGACAAAGACCCACTGGGCGTAGCAATATGTTTCTGCGTTTTCTCGGGAAGGATTGTCTCAGCATGTTTTTGAACATTAAATAGATATAATCACGCTGAAGCAATACACGTATGTGTGTGTATATATATATATATATATATATATACTATATATATATATATATATATATATATATACTATAAATCTCTTTTATGTGGTGAACGCTTGATAAAATATCTTCACCTGATCTTCCAAGATGTT
>NW_023648937.1:0-6596 GCF_015228065.2 Penaeus monodon | reverse complement strand
ATTTTTAAAAGATTTTTTTTTACTTGCCAAGTCGAAAAAGCGGCACAAATAGCGAATAAAAGCATTTTGATAGTATATTTTTTTTTTTTTCCAAAATGAGCGAATTTATGTAATGATTTTTTTTTCGTTTCTTCAATTTAAAAAAGGTATAAGAAAAACATTCCCAAAAGTCGAAAAAGCGGAAAATCTAGCGAAATATAGCTTTTGAGAGTATACTCCAAAATGACGTTTTTTCGATTTCTTGGTGATTCGGCAATATTAGGGTATAATGATAATAATTACCAGAATTGTATTAATCATAACAATATGATGATAAAAGTGAGAAAAAAAGAATTTTGATAACATTTAATATTATTAAAATTATTATTATTATTATTATTATTATTTTTATTATTATTATTATATATTATTATTATTATTATTACTATTATCTTAAATATTAGTATTATGCCAAAAAATCTATTATATCTGTAATAATAACAATAATAAAGTATAAGTATAATAATAATAATGCTATGGTTATAATATATGTTATTAGTATTATTATTGTTATTATCATATTATTATTATTTGTACTGGTAGTATAATTGCAAAAATAATTATTATAACAGTAATAATTACAGTAATAAACGATACTAATTAAGATAATGATATAAATTAATAATTATAAAATCGTTATTATTGTTATTATTATGTTATTACTATTATTATTGTTGTGGTTATAGTATTATTGCAAAAATATATGACTATAACTCAGAATAATTGCAATAATAATGATAACAATTGCAATAATGATGATAATAATTGCAATAATGATGATAATGATGATGATAATGATGATAATGATGATAATGATGATGATAACGATATAATGATGATAATCATGATAATATGTATGATAATAACAGGAATTGTGTCCATATATATATAAAAAAGGTATAAGAAAAACATTCCCAAAAGTCGAAAAAGCGGCAAAATCTAGCGAAATATAGCCTTTTGAGAGTATACTCAAAATGACGTTTTTTCGATTTCTTTGGTGATTTCGGCAATTATTAGGGTAATAATGATAATAATTACCAGAATTGTATTAATCATAACATAATGATGATAAAAGTGAGAAAAAGAGAATTTTGATAACTATTGATATTATTAAAATTATTATTATTTTATATTATTATTATTATTATTATTATTATTATTATATTATTATTATTATTATTATACTATTATCTTAAATATTAGTATTATTGCCAAAAAATCTATTATATCTGTAATAATAAAAATATTAATTATAAGCAGTAATAATTACAGTAATAACGATACTAATTAAGATAATTGATTATAATAATAATTATAAAATCGTTATTATTGTTATTATTATTGTTATTACTATTATTATTGTTGTGGTTATTAGTATTATTGCAAAAATATATACTATAACTCCAATAATTGCAATAATAATGATAACAATTGTAATAATGATGATAATCATGATAATGATGATGATAATAACAGAATTGTGTCCATATATAATATAAAAAAAGGTATAAGAAAAACATTCCCAAAAGTCGAAAAAGCGGCAAAATCTAGCGAAATATAGCCTTTTGAGAGTATACTCCAAAATGACGTTTTTTCGATTTGTTTGGTGATTTCTGCTATTATTATTGTTTTTATGATAATTTAATTACCAGAATTGTATTAATCATAACAATAATGATGATTAAAGTGAGAATAAAGAGAATTTTGAAAACATTTGAAAAATTATTAAAATTATTATTATTGTTTTTATTATTATTATTATTATTATTATATGTTATTATTATTATTATTATTATTTATTTTTACTATTATCTTAATTATTAGTATTATTGCCAAAAAATCTATTATATCTGTAATAATAACAATAATAATAATAAGTATAAGTATACTAATAATAATGCTAGTGGTTATAATATTGTTATTAGTATTATTATTTTTATTATCATCATTATTATTATTTGTACTGGTAGTATGATTTCAAAAATAATTATTATAGCAGTAATAATTAGAGTAATACGATACTAATTAAGATAATGATATAAATAATAATTATAAAATCGTTATTATTGTTATTATTATTGTTATTACTATTATTATTGTTGTGGTTATTAGTATTATTGCAAAAATATATACTATAACTCCAATAATTGCAATAATAATGATAACAATTGCAATAATGATGATAATAATTGCAATAATGATGATAATGATGATGATAATGATGAAAAATGATATGATGGTGATAACGATAATAATGATGATAATCATGATAATGATGATGATAATAACAGGAATTGTGTCCATATATAATATAAAAAAGGTATAAGAAAAACATTCCCAAAGTCGAAAAAGCGGCAAAATCTAGCGAAATATAGCCTTTTGAGAGTATACCCAAAAATGACGTTTTTTCGATTTCTTTGGTGATTTCGGCAATTATTAGGGTAATAATGAAAATAATTACCAGAATTGTATTAATCATAACAATAAGGATGATAAAGTGAGAATAAAGAGAATTTTGATAACATTTGAATATTATTAAAATTATTATTATTATTATTATTATTATTATTATTTTTATTATTATTATTATTATTATTATTATTTATTATTATTATTATTTAATTTATGTATTATGCCAAAAATCTATTATATCTGTAATAATAACAATAATAATAATAAGTAAAAAGTATACTAATAATAATGCTAGTGGTTATAATATTGTTATTATATTATTATTTTATTATCATCATTATTATTATTTGTACTGGTAGTATGATTGCAAAAAATAATTATTATGACAGTAAAAATTACAGTAATAACGATACTAATTAAGATAATGATATAAATAATAATTATAAAATCGTTATTATTGTTATTATTATTGTTATTACTATTATTATTGTTGTGGTTATTAGTATTATTGCAAAAATATATACTATAACTCCAATAATTGCAATAATAATGATAACAATTGCAATAATGATGATAATAATTGCAATAATGATGATAATGATGATGATAATGATGATAATGATGATAATGATGATGATAACGATAATAATGATGATAATCATGATAATGATGATGATAATAACAGGAATTGTGTCCATATATAATATAAAAAAGGTATAAGAAAAACATTCCCAAAAGTCGAAAAAGCGGCAAAATCTAGCGAAATATAGCCTTTTGAGAGTAAACTCCAAAATGACGTTTTTTCGATTTCTTTGGTGATTTCGGCAATTATTAGGGTAATAATGATAATAATTACCAGAATTGTATTAATCATAACAATAATGATGATAAAAGTGAGAATAAAGAGAATTTAGATAACATTTGATATTATTAAAATTATTATTATTGTTATTACTATTATTATTGTTATTATCATCATTATTATTATTTGTACTGGTAGGATAATTGCAAAAATAATTATTATAGCAGTAATAATTACAGTAATGACGATGCTAATTAAGATAATGATATAAATAATAATTATAAAATCGTTATTATTCTTATTATTATTGTTATTACTATTATTATTGTTGTGGTTATTAGTATTAATGCAAAAATATATACTACAACTCCAATAATTGCAATAATAATGATAACAATTGCAATAATGATGATAATGATGATGATAATGATGATAATGATGATAATGATGATGATAACGATAATAATGATGATAATCATGATAATGATGATGATAATAAAAGGAATTGTGTCCATATATAATATAAAAAAGGTATAAGAAAAACATTCCCAAAAGTCGAAAAAGCGGCAAAATCTAGCGAAATATAGCCTTTTGAGAGTATACTCCAAAATGACGTTTTTTCGATTTCTTTGGTGATTTCGGCAATTATTAGGGTAATAATGATAATAATTACCAGAATTGTATTAATCATAACAATAATGAAGATAAAAGTGAGAATAAAGAGAAATTTTGATAACATTTGAATATTATTAAAATTATTATTATTATTTTTTTTTTTTTTTTTTTTTTTTTTTTTTTATTATTACTATTATCTTAATTATTAGTATTATTGCCAAAAAATCTATTATATCTGTAATAATAACAATAATAATAATAAGTATAAGTATAATAATAATAATGCTAGTGGTTATAATATTGTTATTAGTATTATTATTGTTATTATCATCATTATTATTATTTGTACTGGTAGTATAATTGCAAAAATAATTATTATAACAGTAATAATTACAGTAATAACGATACTAATTAAGATAATGATATAAATAATAATTATAAAATCGTTATTATTGTTATTATTATTGTATTACTTTATTATTGTTGTGGTTATTAGTATTATTGCAAAAATATATACTATAACTCCAATAATTGCAATAATAATGATAACAATTGCAATAATGATGATAATAATTGCAATAATGATGATAATGATGATGATAATGATGATAATGATGATGATAACGATAATAATGATGATAATCATGATAATGATGATGATAATAACAGGAATTGTGTCCATATATAATATAAAAAAGGTATAAGAAAAACATTCCCAAAAGTCGAAAAAGCGGCAAAATCTAGCGAAATATAGCCTTTTTGAGAGTATACTCCAAAATGACGTTTTTTTCGATTTCTTTGGTGATTTCGGCAATTTTTAGGGTAATAATGATAATAATTACCAGAATTGTATTAATCATAACAATAATGATGATAAAAGTGAGAATAAAGAGAATTTTATAACATTTGAATATTATTAAATTATTATTATTAATTATTATTATTATTAATTATTTTATTATTATTATTATTAATATTATTATTATTATTTACTATTATTTAATTTTTAATTATTCAAAAAATCATTATATGTAATAATAACAATAATTATTAATATAATTAATAATAATAATATGGTTATAATATTGTTATTAGTATTATATTTATTATTCATTATTATTATTTTCTGGTAGTATAATTCAAAATAATTATATAAATAATAATTACAGTAATATCGATTACTAATTAAGATAATGATATTAAATAATAATTATAAAACGTTATTATTGTATTATTATTGTTATTACTATTATATTGTTGTGGTTATTAGTATTATTGCAAAAATATATAATAACTCAATAATTGCAATAATAATGAATAATTGCAATAATGATGATAATAATTGCAATAATGATGATAATGATGATGATAATGATGATAATGATATGATATGAATGATAAAATATAATAAATCATGATAATGATCGATAATAACAGGAATTGTGTCCATAAAATATAAAAAGTATAAAAAACATTCCAAAATGTCTGTGAAAAAGTCGGCAATAATTACGAATATAGCCTTTTGAGCAGTATAGTATAATGAACATATGTCGATTTCTTGGTGAATTTAGGCAATTTTAGTAATAATGATAAAATTATCAAAAATTTATATTAATATAAAATAAGGATATTAAAGTTGAATATAATTATTATTTTACTATTAACATTTGATATTATTAAAATTATTATTATTATTATATATAATTATTAAATATATTAATTAATATTATATTATATTATATATATTATTATCTTTTATTTTATTATTATTATTATTGCAAATAATATTATTAATCTGTAATAATAACATAATAATTAATAAGTATAATATAATAATAATAATAAGTAAGTTATAAATATTTTATTAGTTATTATTTTTTATATATTATTATTATTTTATGTAGTATAATTGCAAAAATAATTATATAAAAGTAATAATACATAATAAGATATAATTAAAATGTAAAAATGAATAATTATAAAATGTATATTATGATTATTATTGTTATTAATGTATATGTATGGTTATTAGTATATTCAAAAATTACTATATAAATAACAAAGGATAATTGCAAAATAAGATAAAAATGCAAAATGATATAGCAATTGCAATAATGATGATAAATGATTAGTTGATATTTGGTGATTCGGCAATTATTAGGGTAATAATGATAATAATTACCAAAATTATATTAATCATAACAATAAGGATGATAAAAGTGAGAATAAAGAGAATTTTCATAACATTTGAATATTATTAAAATTATTATTATTATTATTATTATTATTATTATTATTATTATTATTATTATTATTATTATTATTACTATCATCTTAATTATTAGTATTATTGCCAAAAAATCTATTATATCTGTAATAATAACAATAATAATAATAAGTATAAGTATAATAATAATAATGCTAGTGGTTATAATATTGTTATTAGTATTATTATACTATTTATTTATTTTATATTCAAAATTATTATACTATAATTCATAATAAACTATAGATAATATAATTGAAATTTAATTTATTATTATTATAACAGTATTTATTACAGTATAACGTATAATTAAGATAATGATATAAATAATAATTATAAAATCGTTATTATTGTTATTATTATTGTTATTACTATTATTATTGTTGTGGTTTTTAAAGTATTATTGCAAAAATACATACTATAACTCCAATAATTGCAATAATAATGATAACAATTGCAATA
>NW_023648936.1:0-6596 GCF_015228065.2 Penaeus monodon | reverse complement strand
TTTAAAACAAGTTGTCCAAACGGGGGAAAAAAGGGGGGGCCAAAAAAAGCTGCAGAGCAACACAGGGTGCAAGCAGCCGGAGGGCCGATAGGAAAATCCTCGGGGTTTTGTAAGTTATTTAAAAACTTAAGCCAAAGATCCCGGGGAAAAGCGGCCAGTACCCCCCCAATTTTCGGGTTGAAGAGGGTCCAGAAACCGTCTTTGGGGACGCCCCAAGGGACAGTAAAAAAGATGAAAGACTTTCGCGATATAGAAAATTTAATGAAAAAAAATGCTGTAAAAAATTATCGCATTTTTAAGACTGTCATGAGGGGAAAGAGGAAAATCTTTTAGGAGCCCGAGGGGTTACCCTTTAAATTGAGGGATAAGAAAACGAAAACACGAACAATGAAATTTGAGTAGTGATATAATATAAAAATCTCTAAAAACGAGTTTTGAATAAAATTTTAAAAATTAAAAATGAAAATAGAAAAAAATTTTTTTAAATCGGGGCAGATCAGGGTAAACCGATTTTACCTGAGTGAGTCGAAGTCGGGTCATATCGATTAATTAGAGAAGTAGTAATTAAAAAAAGTTGAAAACGAAAAAATTTTGCATCGAAAAAAAAAAATAATCGAAACACTAAGAATAAAAGTTATAAGATCACAAATAATCAAAGAAGAATAAAAAGTTTAATAAAAATGTATATCAGTAGAAAATTTATCAATATGAAAAAAAAGTCGGTAACGAAAAGGGAAAATTGAATTCGTTATCAAATTCCAAAATTTATTAAAAAAACAATAATAAAAAAAGAAATAAACTTGAAATATAAAAAAAAATAGAAAAAAAGGGTTGAACGAGGCATTTCACACACAGGCAAATGGGGGAGAAAATGTCTCATTGAAATGACCTGACCTGAAAGGGCCTGGGTACAAAATGTTAAGTAAACAAAAATTTAAAAAAACGAGAAAAAATTTTGTAACTAAAAATTATTTACGTATTTTACTATGAAAAATATGGATAAAAAAAAAAACAATCATACGTGTAAAGTACACAAGAAAATAAAAAAAAAAAATCTAATATTGGAAAATAACACTAAGATGACAAATTTATAATGAACTCTGGATATCACCGGGAAAAAGGGCAGGGAGACAGGTATACGCGGTCACAAAGGTCGTAAAAGGCAAGGTGAAGTCAGTGGAAAATCGCATTTACAAAAAAAAAGTATTATATTAATCATTTTTTTAAATGAAATTAATTTTAAACAAATATGCGACACTAAAATAAAAAAAACGAAGTGCCTTCATAGAAAATTTTGAAAAAGGTAGAGGGGAGGGAAAGTGGAAGGAGGGGGTTTAAGGAAAGGGGGGGAAAAATATATGTTATATATATAAACATGTATACATTTATACAAAATTAACATATATATATATTATATATACACACAAATTTTTAGTGGTGTGTGTTGTGTTGGGGGTACGACATACAAAACACACACAAAAAAAACCAAACACAACACACATAAATATTGTGTTATATTAATATATTATATATTATTATATGATATATGTAACAATGTAATATATATAATATTATAATATATATATATTAATATAATATAATATATATATATACACACATATATTCAAAAACCCCCACACACCCACCAACACATAGGAAAATTTTTTTTTTTAATATATTTATATATATATTTTAAAAATAATTATATAATATATTTATATATTGTGGTGGTTGTTGTGGGTGTGTGTGTGTGTGGGGGGTGTGTGTGGGGTGTGTGTGGGTGTTGTGTGCGTGCGCGGTGGTGTGTGTGTGTGGGTGTGCTGTGTGTTGTATATATATGTAAATATATTACTATGAAATATAAATTAAAAAAAATATATATAATTATTTATTATATAATTAAATATATTATTTTAATAATATATATATATATATATGGTTGAAATAATGCAATCCCACATTGATTTTATTTTTATGAACGGGGCCTAGTTCTACTAATGTGGTGTGTGTGTGTGCAAAAATAGTAGCAGAGGATGAATTCACATCCGCCCAAAAGCACGCAGCCCTTCCCCTTGGGGGAGGACGCAGATGTGCCGGCTTCTCTTTTGCACAGGAACAAACATCCGTCCTCAAAGGGGAAACCCGCCGCATAAAAGGACACGCGCCCAAGCACCGGGGTCCAGCTCCACCACCTAGTCCCCCCCGGGGGGAAGGGGGGGTCTTTTGGGGGGGTCCTATCGTCTTCAAGAAAAAACCCAGTAAGAAACCCCCTTTTCCACTGACCCCCCCAAGCCATTCTCGTCTCGTCAATCTGTGGCGAGGTGCTCTTAATCTCTCGTGTCACCTTTTTGGGTGGCTTGGGGTGGCCCTCGCTACATCTGGCGAAGGGGTGTCCCAACTCACGTGTCACTTACATCTGAGGCAGGGGGTTAAAGAACCTCAAAACCCAGAGCATATTCGCCTACCCCCTCGCTCCTCGCGACCCCCCGTTGCCGACCACGCGAAGTGCCTCCCCCCTCTTTTAAGCCCACCCATCGCTCCCAAATCTCTTCGATCACCCCTCCCCGCACGTGTTGTCTACTACTTCGTGCTGACACTCACCCCTGTTTACCCTCCTGACGAAGTGGGAAAGATGACCCTCGCACCTACCCCCGCCACACTCCCCCAACCCGGGCTCCCTCCCTCGCTATTCTTCGCAACCCTCGTCAACACAACGGGTTGAGCATTCATCCAGCCCCAAAAATCTTTCTCGTTACTATAAAAGAAGTGTACCTATTAGTCAGAGTAACTAGCCCTCCCTATACCCCCCACCCCTTTGCATACAAGTTCCCTTTTTTAAAATTTCAAGACACGCCACCTCAACGCACACAATAACTTTATACATAACTTCTCCCTGTCAACCATTGTTTTTTTTTTTAACACACACAAGTCAAACCTAAGTGACACGCACCCCCTTCAACCATTCACAGCTAACCCCCCCGAATTGATGTATGTGTTAGTATTTTTCTGTCTTTTAAAATTTTTATCCTCAGATCGCACAATTTAGCATATATCTTCTCCGAAAAAATGAGTCCCTTCGATTTTAAATAATTGTTTTTATTTTGGTGTCTATCATATTTTCAGTTTTTTGTGTAAAATAATGAAATTTATCTTTTTTTTTTTTATATGCTTTTCCTATTAGTAATCATTCATTACTTCTTGGATTGTTATTTCGGGTTAACACTAATCGTTCTTTATATCACTGTTTTTCATATTGCCGTGCTAATCTTCCTCGTTCACACGTAGATTTCGATCACGATTCCTCTTATTTACCTACTGCCCACTCTACTCGGAATTCATTAAGTTTGGTATTTACAGTGCCATCCCATGACAATAACAAACCCCATATCTTTTACGACGTCTCTCGAAGTTCGAACTTGCCCCTCAGTAAGTGGAGTTATGCTTTTTTGGTTTAAGGTTTGGTGAAATTATGATGGTAGATTCCATTTGCAAAAAGGGCAACACATTCGAGATACAGCTTTATATGGTTTTACTCTTTTAAAATACCGCAAGTTAAATTTTTAACCCCGGTCATGGCCGAAAAAAAGGAAAACCTGCCCCCGCCGACCAGAATTCGTATACGGACGCGCACTTTTGTTTTTCCCCAAAAGTAACCCCGGCTATGGCCCGTAAACAAAGGGAAATCCGCGGCCGCCGCACATTACCCCATCGTTTGAAGCGCCGAGACGGCATTTTTAGAATTAAGTTAGGCCCAGTGCTATGTTTCGAAGTATATTATTTGCCTATTTCCCCCAAAGTATGGAATTCTTATCCAATTATTTTTTTTTCTCTCAATATTAAACTTAACCGAAATCTGCACACCAAATAATTAACACCTTACTTGCACGCCTTTTTTGTGAAAACTGTCCTTTATGCTTCATTTTTTGCATTTAGTAAGGTGATTTACAAAAAACATATTTTCCTCCCCTTTGCCCCCTTTCGGCCCGGTACACTTAATTTTAGTTTGAAAACGATTGACCCTCCCGCTACTGAAAATTGCCCTCAGTGCGAAAACCTTGCCATACCCGACCCGGCCGCGACGGCCTAGCACTCTCGGATCACCGGAACCATTGTACATACCAAAAGGGGCCCCTGCATCGTTTCAAGCGTTACAGGCGGTCGGGACGAGCCTTGCCGTGGCCCCGCGAGTCAACAATATAGCAAAACCGGAGACACTTTAACCCCGTCCAAGCAGAGCCCTTTCTCCTGGGGAGGAGCAGATGTTTTTTCCCCGGCTTTCTCTTTTCCCACAGGAACAAACACCGTCCTCGAAGGGAAACCGCCCCTAAAAAGGACACCAGCCCAAGCCACACAGGGTCCCGCTCCACCCCCTTGGCCTCCACCCGGGGACACGGGGGGCTTTGGGGGGGTTTATATCTGTCTTTAAGAATAAACCAGTAAGCTAAGCCCTTTTCATGACCCCCCAAGTCCATCTTCTCTCGCTCAATCTGGGGACACGGTGCTCTTAATCTCCGTTCATATATTTGGTGGCTTGCGGTGGGCCCCTCGCTTTCATTGGCGAAGTGGGCTCCCAAATTAGTGTCCTTACAGGTGTGTGTGTGTGTTGTGTGTGTGTAATATGAAATTTTAAAAACACTGTATAGTGTGTGTGTGGTGTGTGTTTGGGGTGTGGTGGTGTATTTATATATATATATATACATTATATGTGTGTGGGGTGTGTGTGGGTGGGTGTGGTGGGGTGGTGTGTGGTGTGTGGTTTTGGGTGTGTGTGTAGATAATATGTATAATAATATTATAATATAATATATAATATAATATATATATATATATATTGTGTGTGGTGTGTGTGTGTGTGTAAACACACACAACACACACGCATAATAATTGTATGGTTAAAAAATATTATATTAGATATATTATTATAATATGTGGGGGTGTGTGGGGTTTTGGGGGGTGGTGTGGTGTGGGGGGAGTTAAAATATACACAAACACGCAAAATAGTTGTTTTTTTAAGGTAGGTTTTAGTTTTAGCCGCCGTGGTACAGCATGATACTTAATTTTATTTTTTTTGTTGTGATGATGTTGGGGTGAGTACGTGGTAGGGTCCCCGTCCTTTCCCCGGAGAGTGCGGGGTTACCATTTTGGTAAATTTCCTATTTTTCCCGGGGTTGGACGATGACTTTGGGTGGTGCCCCCCCCCGGGGAGGTAGGCAATCGGGTGAAGCCTTGGGCCCAAGGGGGAAATACGCGCGGCCGGGACCCAACCCTTTTAACTGTCTTGATCCAAGCCAACCCCTCGGCCACCCCGGGGCCCAAAAAAGTATAGAAAAATTTAATTTATATATAGATAACATATTATTAATTTAATATATATATATATAATAATATTAATAATAATATATATATACGCAAAACACACAAACACCACCAACACACAAACGCCCCAAACACACCCACCACAAAAACACACACACACTGTAAGAGGCATGAAATCTCTAGTCATGGGTGCAAGTTTATGACGGCTTTACTCTTTTTAAAGGTAAAAACCAGTAAGGGAAACACGAGACGATGTCTAGGGTAAACGCTGGGGCGGGGTTGTGGACTAACAAAGCTCTTAAGTGTCAGTCTTTGAATTTTTTACCTTCATAATATTATTTATTCTACAGATGTGTCGCGGAGCGGGCCCCAGCGGAAGCACTCTCTTAGGGCATGGGGATTTGGGGTGAAATTTTTATGAAAATTTAATAATCTTTTTTTTTGCACTCATTATATAAGACTGCGAAAATGTTGGAAAATCAAAAGGGGTGGGGAAACTCCTGCTAACAAAAAAAAAAAAGAAAAACAAAAACATAAAAAATATTTTTAAAGAAGTTTGGATATATCTAAAAAGACAAAAAATAGAATACCCCCAATACTGCTGGGGTTTCACTTTCTTTTGTTTCAAAAACTGCCTCGAATCCCGTCCGTCAAGAAACACAATTATGTGAACAAAAAAAGGCCGACTACGGCCCTTCTATTTGCCTACAGAAGAGCTTCTTAAATAAGCATCTTCTGTAAAGGGTCTGTGCTTACAGCAGAATACCCTTTCTTAAGTATTAAGCCGTGGATTTGGGAGAGAGAGAATACCCGTAGCCGGGCCGGCGAGCTGAGTCCTCGTTTATCTCCCCTGCCTCGTCATCGTCTTAGAGGGGGGAAAAAGCAGTTAGGTGCTTGGACTTTGGAGGCTTTTATAAAAAACAAAATATCTTTTGGTACAAGGACAAAAAAAAGGAAACAACAAAAAAGAAAAAAATTTCATATTTCGTTTCGGACCGCCTGTCCTCTGCCACCAAAACCCAAAGGGAGGCTAGGGCGTGAACACTGAAAAAGCCCAAGAGCACCCGGGACCACAGCGTCCCAGAACACCAAAGGGGGAAAGCCAAGTGGCGAGGCAGGGCACGAAAAAAACGAAAATGGGCAATTTTCCTTTTTTTACACAAATTATTTACCCCTACACTTTTTTTAAAAAAAGGGGGGACCCCAAATTACAGGGGGGGAAAAACCCCAAAAGGGCCAAAGGGTTTTTTTCCCCCCCCCCCCCCCCCCCAACCCCTGGG
>NW_023648935.1:0-6596 GCF_015228065.2 Penaeus monodon | reverse complement strand
CAACACATTTAACGTTTGAAAAACTTGTTTCTCGGTGGGGATTTTTAAAAGAGGTCTCCTAGGTTTTTTTTTAGTAGGGTTCCTTTGTTCAGAGTGAATTGGTCGAGGTGGTCATGGGGCCCCCCCCATGAGAACCCGATTCCTTCCCCCAAAACCGTAATATTAAGGGCCCAGATAACCCTTTAAAACTTTTGATAACAATGTAACGGAAATAGGTAAAGAGAGTATGGCAGTTTCCGTCCTTCCCCCCAGGGGAAGCCTGAATGCTTTTCTCTCCCCAAAGAGGGATCGAGTTATGTGGAAAACACCCTTTCCCCGCTAACTTCCCTAAGTGAAGAAGGGGTTTTGTGCCTACCCCTCTGGCAATACGGTAGCCCCAAAAGGGGGAGGCTCGGGGAAAAAAATTTCACATGAGAGAGGAAAGAATTCAAATAAAAGAAAAAGCCCCCCAAAAGGACCCCTAGAATACGGGGCCCCCTCCCCAGGGTTAAAACCCCGCAAGGGGTTCCGGGTTAATAGAGAGCTACGGTCTGAGGTGGGGTCCTGATTTGCCACTATATCTGTTCACCTCAAAAAAATAGCACTAAGGGCAGGAAAAGCACAAAAGAGTGCAAAAGGTTTTGAAGAACTTTTTTTTACTTTACTTGGTTTACTTTAAAAACTCAGAAGAAACAATGTCAAGCAAGACGAGACCCCCCGGGTTCCAGGGTAGGTCTTAGGGCACAAGACTTATGGATTTTTTGTGCTGTTAAGACAGGGTGGTGCGGGAAAAATCAAACACGAGTGTTCTTTTTTAAAACCTTTTACCCTAGTTCCCTAAAATTAGGGACCCCTTAGATTCAGCGAAAATCCCTCGCAGGAGAGTAAAGCCGGTGACTAATTTTTTTTACCTTTTTTAAACGTCATTCACCTTTCTTCTTTTTTATTTCTAAATTTTTGTTTTTAGAATTTTTAAAACTTTAACTTTTTTATTTTTTTATGCATTTTTTTTGTTTTAAAGGATTTTCTTGTTTTTTTTTTTTTTTTTTTTTTGTCGTTTGTGCTCATATGTATTACTTTAAAATTCTATTTGTTTTATTTTTGGGGTTTTAAATTTTAAAAAGGCCCTATAAAAAGACATTTTTAACATTTAATAATTAATTTTACCTAAAAAAAAAACACTGCAAGAATCGCCTTGGGCGATTGCTTTTTTTTAAAATCCAAAAAAAAATGTGTCGATACTTTGCTAGTGTCTTAGCCTCATTATATGAAAGCCCCACCTTTTTCCTTCGTTTGTTTAAAAAGTTAAGAGGTGTTGTTTGTCCCCAAGGAAGGAAGTTTTTTTTATATAATGAAGAATTTTTTTGTTAATTTTAGTTTTTTAAAAAATGTTATACTGGACCTTTTTTTTAGTTTTTGTTTATTTATTGCCATTTCATTAGGTTTAGTTTTTTGCTTTTTTTTATGTTCAATTTTCCCCTTTTTTTTATCTGTAATTTTAGTTTTTATTTCAGCTTTTTTAATAAATTAAAATTTTTATTTTTTTTTCGCAACCTTTACCAGCCATTTTGGCAATGCCTTTTTTTTCTAAAATTTCTAAAAATTTACAAGAGGAATAAAGCAGGGCATTAAGAAACACTACACTGAAACTGGGGGCTTAGCGGTGACACTAAAATTTACACAGTCCCTAGCATCAAAAACACATATTACCAAACACCCCACACTTCTTTGAGCCGTCCTCCTGCTGAGAGTCCCCAAAACCCCAGGGCGCCTTTGTTGGTTGGGGGGGTGAGGGAAAATTTGCCCTGAAAAAATAATTTTGCCTGAAAATCCAAAAAAAAAAATGCTCACTAGCTCTTTTAAGAACCCCGGAAGGACCAAAAAACCAGATTATATATCGTATTTTGGGTAGAAAATTATAGTTTAAAAAATACCAAAAATTTCCCCTGCAGAACTAGATTTTGCCCTGCAAAAAAAAGGGGTTTTTGAGAGTTGGGGGGGGGGACCACCCCCCATATCCCTCCCCTTTAATGACGCCCCCCGCCCGACCGATACCCCACCGTCCCCCTAGCGCTGAACTACGACGTTTTCACACTATTCACACCTCTGACCCCTCGCATTTATCCCTAAAAATGTGCGGATTTCCGAAGATCCCCTGCTAGATCACAGACCCACGTATCGGAAGGAAGCGGATACCCCCAAAAAAAAATACACTGACCCCATTCCCGCCATGGGGGATTCATCCACTCAGCTAGACCCTGCAGGACAATCACCCCGCTGGCCAATTGCGCCATGCCCTGCTCACCCCGCAGCGCTCCAAAACCCCGCCGTCAGCCGTATAGGGGCGGCCCCTTCTCCCTCGTCACTGCATCTCCCCCTCTCCCGCCCCAAACCCCCCCAAGTTTTCCGTTTTTTTAAATTGCTTATTTTTAAATCATTTTTGATTATGGGGGGGTCATCATTTTAAAAACCGGGAATATGAAAACCCCGTTTTAATATAAAATGCTAGAATATGTATGCAAATTTTCTATTTATCATATATTTTACATAACTTAATATTTCACATGATTTTTCCCCAGAGACACAATACTGTACATACATGTAAGCAGTACATTATTTCCCTATTATTCTCCTTCTTGCCCAAAGGTATCTAGCTATTCATTGGGTCAAAATTTTATAAAATTTTATATTGACTAGTATACGCACATTATTTCCTGTATGTTGTTAATATATATCTCCATATATCTATCTATTTATTTGTCTATATATATACATATTGTATAGGAAATATTATTTATTTTTAATATATATATATATATATATATATATATATATAATATATATAAATTATATATATATATATTATATAATAATATTATAATATATATAATAAAATTATAATATATCTTCTTTCTTTTAAGGGTGGGTTTTGTTTTGAGCCCCCGGGGCAAGCTGAAATTGTAGTTTTCATGTTTGATGTCTTGGAGTGGTGCGGGGTAGGCTCCCCATTTCCCCTTCCAGGGAGGTCCCGGGTTTCCCTTTTTTAGGTTCATTCTCTCATTTACCGGTTTGGTACCAGCACTGCTGGGCTGGGCCCACCCAGTGGCTAGGTAGGAATCGAGGGGAAGTTCCTTGCCCACAGACACACACACACACCCCCCAAAATACACACCGCTCAGCAGCGCGCTAAAAGCGGCTAGTGAACGAGCTTTTCTGCGCTGTGTGTGTGGTGGTTGTGTGTGTGTGGTGTGGGTGTGTGGTGTGCGTGTGTGTGGGGGTGTGTGGGTTTTGTCTGTGTGTCTGTGTGTCTATTCAGATTTAAAGAGAAAAAAATTTCATCTTGAGTTCAAGAGGAGACTTGAATCTTGCTTTGAGCTGGTAAAAAAACGTCAACCTTGTTCGGGCCAGTTCTATTGTCCCTTTGCGTCTCTTTCTCACATGATTATTTATGTTCCTTTTTTCAAAAGTTTTTAATATATTGCTGCTATTAATGCGATGCATTCCCTTTCTCAGTGGTATATTTATATTTATTATCTATTATTATCTTGTATTATTTTTATATTATTGGTTGTGTGGTGTGGGGGTTGTGTTGTGGTGTGTGTTGTTGACACCAAATGTGTTATGAATAATATTATAATATATATATATATATTATATAATTTTATATTATATATATATATAATATATTATATATATATATATATACACTAATATATGAACAAATTTTTTAATAACTAATACGAGATTGGGTGTGTGTGTGTGTGTATGTGCGTGGTGTGTGGTGGTGTGTGTGTTATATATATAATATATATTTAAAATTTTAATATATATATAAAATATATATATAATATATAAATAATTAATATATATAATTTAAATATATATTATATATTATATATATATAAATAATTATATATATTAATTATTATATTTATATATATATAATATATTATATATATATATAAAAAAAAAAAAAAAAATAAAAAACACCAAACACAAAACCCCGAATAAAAAAACAAAACATTTTTATTATGTATATATAAAAAAAAAAAAAAAAAAAAAAAAATTTTTATATATATTTATATATATATATTATATATATTATATATAATAAATTTATATATATATATATATATATAAATTTTTATAATATTATATTCATATACACATTGCGTGCACACACACAACCCAAAAAACCACACACACACACACACACACACACACAATTAAATATAGTAGATCAGAGATAGATAGATAGAAAATTAAAATAACATTTTTGCCCCCTGAGTAATGGAATGCATCGCTTTAATAAGCAGCAATATATTAAAAAATGTTTAGAAAAGGGAAAATGAATAATCATGTGGCAAAAAGACTGCAAGGCACAATAGAACTGGCCCCGAACACGAGGTTACGTTTGTTACCCCTCAAAGCAGATTCAAGTCTCACTCTTTAAATCAAGATGAATATTTTTTTCTCTTGAATCTGAAGTCAGCCACAGACCCAAAAAGACACACACACCACCCCACAACACACCACACACACACACGCCCACACACACACACACAACACACACAACAAAAGCGCGCACGAAGCTCGTTCACATATGCCCGCGTGTGAGCGCGCTCGCGACGTGTGTGTTGTGTGGTTGTGTGTGTGGTGTTGGGGCAAGGAACTTCCCCTCGTTGCCTACCTAGCCACTGGGGGGGCAAGCCACCCCAATCAGGTGGTACCAAACCCGGATAAAGAAGAATGATTACCTAAAAGGTAAACCGGACTCTCGTGGAAAGGGGAATGGGGAGCCTACCCGCACTCACTCCAAGAGCATCACAACATGAAAAATACAATTATCATGCTGTGACCACGGCGGCTCAAACATGAACCTACCGTTAAAAGAAAGAAGATATATTGTATATATATATATATTATTATATACTATATATAATATATATATATATATATATATATATATTTTATATAAATATATATATATATATATATTTTATATATATATATATATATATATATAATATATATATTCATATACATATATGTATATATATAGACAAATAGATATAGATAGATATATGGAGATATATATTTAACAACATACAGGAAATAATGTGCGTATACGTATGTCAATATAAATGTATATAAATATGTAGGACCCGAATGAAGTATGCTAGATACTCTTGTGACAAGAAGAGATGAATAAATAGGTAAAATAATGTACATGCTTACATGTATGTACAGTATATGTGTCTGCATGGGAATATATGCATGTGACAATATATAAGGTTATGTAAAATATATAGATACATAGAATAATTTAAGCATACATATTTCAGTAGCATTATATATATAAAGCTGGGTTACATATCTCCCTGGTTTTAAAGTGATGACCCCATCATAATCAAACATGATTTAAAAGTAAGCCAATTAAAACAACGGAAAATCTTGGGTGTGGTGTGGGGGCGAGGAGAGGCTGGGGAGATGCAGCTGACGAGGCAGAGAGAGGGCCGCCCCTATACGGCTGACGGCAGGGTTTGGAGCGCTGCGTGGTGAGCAAGGGCATGGCGCAATTGGCCAGCGGGGTGATGTGTCCTGCATGGTCGTAGCTGAGTGGATGAATCCGCCATGGCGGGGAACTCGGGTCAGTGTAGTTCTTTTTGGGGTAGTCCGCGTCCTTGCCGATACGTGGGTCTGTGATCTAGCAGTGGATCTTCCGGAAATCCGCCACAGTTTGGAGGAGATAAATGCTGAGTGGTCAGCAGGTGCTGAGAGTAGTTGTGAACTACGTCGTAGTTCAGCAGCTAGGTGGACAGCGTTCGGTATCGGTCTTGGCAGGGGCGTCACTTAAGGGAGGGATATGGGGAGTGGTGCACCCCCCAACTCTAAAATAGTCACTTTTTGCAGGGGAAAATCTAGTTCTGCAGGGCAAATTTTCTGGTATTTATAATCTATAATTTTCTACCAATAATACGATATGGTTGATGGTCCATTCCGGGCTACTTATAAAGAGCTAGTGAGCATTTTCTTTTTGGTGATTTGCAGGGCAAAAATTATTTTTTCAGGGCAAATTTACCCGTCACCCCCCCAACTCATAACATAAAGTGACGCCCCTGGGTTTGGAGACATCTCAGCAGGAGGACTGGCTCATACGAAGTGTGGCGTGTTTGGTAATATGTGTTGTTGATGCGTAGGCACTGTGTAAATTCAGTGTCACCGCTAAGCCACCAGTTGCAGTGTAGTGTTTCATTAATGCCCCTGCTTTATTCCTCTTGATAATTTTCATGAATTTCAGAAAAAAATGGCATTGCCAAAATGGCTGGTAGAGGTTAGCGAAAACAAAATAAAAGTTTTACATTTATTAAATAAAGCTGAACATAAAAAAACTAATATTACGAGATAAAACAAAGGCAAATTGAACATGAAACAAAAGCAAAATACTAAACCTAATGAAATGGCAATAAATAAACAAATGCTAAAAAACGGTCCAGTATAAACATTTTAAATAACTAATATAACAAAACATTCTTCATTATATAAAAAACTTCCTTTCCTTGGAGCACATAACAAACCAACTCTAACTTACTTTTGAAACAATCGAAGGAAAAAAA